>NW_018108515.1:9252-14778 GCF_000183805.2 Loa loa
CAATCACAAACCAAAATATGAGATTCTAATAAGTTCAGAATATTAATCTTAAATCTCATTCGTTAATGTCATCAGTATCTTTAAATCTGGTATGCAATGAATTAACTTCGAAATCTTAGATTGCTTTACATCAATATTAGGATTCTTTAAGTTAATCTGAGAGAAAGCGAGAGAGAGAGAGAGAAAAAAAGAATGATCGATTTTTCCATATTCAGGAATTCAGGAAGTTTTTTTTTTCAGGATTATTTGCAGAAAAAAAAACTCATCCTCACTATTCTGATTTCTACTTTCTCAATATCAAAGACTTGCTGCTGGCGCTTTTGTCGAGAGTCGAGACTTCCTCATTGCTTATGTACTTTTTGCAAACATTCAAACAATACAAATTCAAAAAATATGTGGCCTATTTTTGTGCTTTTTCAATTTCATTGATTATTTCTTCCTAAAAAAAATACCATCTCTCTTTAAATTTTTTTTTTCCATTCAATTATACCAACCAATCGTTTCCCCTTTAATTTTCTTCTTCTTTTTTTCTCTCAAAAATAAGCCATACATTAGTGTATTATAACAAATGAATATGAAACATTTCATTTCCTTTAAATACATCATAATTATCATTTGAGATAATGCGTAATATAATGTGAAATTAAGTAGAACTTATATCAAAATTGTCCACATCAAAAACATTCATATGATTTATGGTGACATTTTAATAATGCCTAAATATTAACAAGAACTTCTTTCTTCTTTCCACTATATTATCATAACCTTTATGACATCCATAATCATTTATTACTTTTAAAATCAAATCTTTGATATCCCTAACAGTAATATGATTATTGATAATTTTCATTACTCAAACTTTTATTAAGTTTATTGAAATTATAACTAAGTTTAATGTCGAAAATTTTATTATGCTCATTTTGTTTCTTTATTTTTTTTTTATTCATTTGAAAAGTTATCACAGACAAGAGAGAAAGAGAGAGAGAGAGAGAAGAAAAAAAAAAGGAAAGAAAGAACACTGGTTAATTCCGATTTTTAAAAAGATAGAAAGGTGCAAATAGCAGTTGTTAACTTCCTGAAAGATTTATAAATGATACATATCAACAAACGAAGCAGTAATAGCTTAGCACTTCATTTCGAACAACAGTTAACCTTTTTTTTTTTTAAAACACATTTTAAAACTATCAGCTTATTCTACTTCTTCGATTTTCATGTTTTAAACTTTCTAAAAATATTATCTGAAGCTTACATCCTCCCTCCCTCCCTCTCTCCCCCACATATTGTAATATTAAAGTTTGCTTTTAATAATAATGACATTTTACTTTTCTTTTTTTTTTTGATGTCAAATATTCCAGTGACAAAAAAAAAGTGATTGATTATATATCATTACTTTTCTCCATGTAAAGAAGATATATTTCTACTATATTTATCCCAATTAGTTTTTTCTTTTGTAATTATTATTTATGTTTAATTTCTTTCCATTCGTTGTTACAAAATGAAAGTTATTTGTTGTTATTTGCACGTATCACGTGTAATATCACGTGTAATACGTGTATAAAAAGGATTTTAAGATACTAAATAAATTTGAGATATCATTTGTATTACTTGATAGAATTAGTATCAAACAAAATATATTATAATAAATGATCACATTTTCACCCTCCGATACACCTTGATTTCTTCGCTTTCTATCAATTCGCTAGCATTTCTTCCACTACATTTTCTTTATTCGATTATTCATTGTTCAAATGTCATCATAATTTCAACGTCATCACATTCCATAACTTCTTTCGCAATTTATCCATTCATTAACCTCTTTCAACCTTACTTCTCGATTATCATCTCTGATTAAGGCCATCTGCATAATCATTAGGATAAACAGGCTAGGCTCTTTGTGCTCATTTGGAAGGATTAAAATTGTTTGAATCACTGATACCAGAATTAAACCTGGATAGTATGCAAGACTGGAATCAGTCTCTTTCATTTCTTTCCACGTAATCGTAACATACCTGCAGATATATCATATAACACATAAATGCACACACATATATACACACATCTGGTATTACTGTTCTGCCTTATTACCTTCATAACATTTCGTTCAAAAATACCAAATCCCGCTGTCCGGGAATTTAGATTGAGTTACCCGTTAATTGTTTGTAGTTATTTTCGCACACTATGATTACGGGAAGGGAAATTTCATGAAAATAGACAGGACAATGAGAAAAGCACTTGGTATAATGCTCGATTGATAAATCGTCGATTACGTTTGAGATGATTACGTCGATTACATCGATTACGCTTGAGATTATTTTCACAAGTAGAAAACCGAAAAGTTTCTATCCGGAAAAAAATCTTACTCAAAAATTTCTACTTTATTATTACTGTATTACTTATTCCGTCGATTACGTTTGAGATTAATTTTGTTGTATGTAATTATTGATTCCTTAAATTTCAGCTTTCAATGGGCGAATATTAACGATAAATTGATTTCAACCTTTCATTCAATCATTCAACTTATCATCTTCCTTAATCATAACTGATTACAACTATTTGTTTTATCAATCAAAATGCTCCCTATAAATCAATAAATCTTTTCTTTAATATACTGAAAAAATAACGATCTTTTACTGATATATATGTATATATATCTTTCCCGGTATTTCTTTATTATATTATTCGTGAAGAAATAACCTGAATACCGGTGATATAAACGAGAGGCAAACGTGAACAATAGACGTACTTCACGTCTACTTGCAGTACGAAGCGTACGAAGCGTGTAAATTTCACAGGGTAAATATTTGATTCTGGCTAGCAATATTGCACAACCGCAATTCACTATTAATTAATATACCATAAAATTGGACGACAATTAATTGTTATGAAAATTGTGATAAGGTAAATTACAAGATAAACTATGAGAGATGCTTATCACGACCAAGTTAGCAGCTCAAGTTCCGGCATTGATAATTCAGCCTTACATTTTAATGATGAACCATTGGAGAAACATTTCGAAATTGCGGAAGAACTTGGCAAGTAAGTGTAAAACTTTCTTTGTTCAATTATTTCTTACCTTAAAGCATAACTTATTCATTATTACACAGGTAATCTAACATCGTTTTGTTATCATACCTCTACTATTTCAATTTCTATAATACAAGCATATTTCCGGATGTGTTTCAGGTATTACTTACCTGAAAAAAACTATTCCAAACTCAGACAATTTTATCCTGTCAAAGTTTTATTTTCCATTTCGGGAATAATACCTGAAATGATGATAATTAATAAAATATTACTAAAAAAGTGGTTTAATTTTATCAGAATTAGTAAATTAATTTGTATGTGTTCTTTATAATTTTTACTTAAAAATTATACATTCATTTATTTCTAAATATTGTTAAGAAATTATTTGATAATATTCATTCAATTTCTCGTTTATCGCATTTTTATGGCGGTCAATTTGATGGTCATTTTTAGTGGTCAATTTGCGGTTGTTCGACGAGTAATTAATCGATCAACCGGTGAGCAGTTCGCAGCAAAATTTATCAAAAAACGACGTTATGCAACTTCACGTCGTGGCGTTACACGTTGTAACATTGAACGTGAAATTGATGTATTACGTGTTGTTGGTGGCTATGAATATACTATTAAATTATTCGAAGTTTATGAAACTACATCTGATGTTATCCTGATTTTGGAACTGTAAGTCTTTCATTCAGGTATAATAAATCTTGCTTATGAGAATAGATTGATAACATTTCGATATTATATCAATTAATGTGCTAAAAAATGATTCTTTAATTTCTAGAGAAACAAAAACTCGAATATTTGAATTTGAAATTGAAATTCCTTTGAAATATAACAAAATCATTATTTGAGCATTCGTTTATGATGCTAATTTGACTAATTTCACATTTTATTATGCTCTATAATTTACATCCTGAGATATATCGAAAATTTTCCATTCCTTATGGAAGATGCGGGAAAGGGATCAATGAAATTAGAATCATGAGAAGCTAAGACTCTTTCATCTTCTGAAGCTAAAATATCTTGTCTAATAGAAGTAAGTCTAGTGGAAGTGTCAATTTAAGCTATAACGAAATTTGTGATGAGACACTGATCAATTCAGGTCGGCATTTCCTTTCATCTAGTGACAATCATCTGCTATTTTTCCCCTTCCACGAATTTCTTCATTTCTAATCATTTCACTACTGCTTTTCCCATTTCTTAGAATTTTTTTTTGATTTTATCACTCAACTTTTCGGACCTATTGGCTATAATCACTAATTACATTAATGAAGTATCAGCGAATCCTTCAGTTGAATATCTGATATTTGATAAGGATAAACATTTCCATGCTATCAATAAACTAATGTATCCTGATAAGAGAGACGAAATCTTATCTCATATCATGGTAATTAAACGTTATCACTGATCTTATTATCAGTAGAATTCAGCAATTCATCATCAAATCATTTCTATTCGTAGTTAAAAAATAAACTTTCGTAGTTAAAAAATAAACGTTTGTAGTTAAAAAATAAACTTTCTGTACATTTAGAGTAAATGAGAAACTTAAGAAAGATTGGAACGATATTATCAGTGTGAATAGAATTTCTGAGTTAAAAGAGAGACACCTGTTGAGATATCCCATGAATCTATGAAATAAAAATTAGAGGATGGATAATGAATAATCTTTTAAGAGTCTCGGGTGGTGAATTATTCGATTATGTATCAGCCAAAGAGTGCCTTGGTGAAACTGAAGCAGCAGCTTTTATCCAACAAATTTTATTTGCTATCAAACATCTTCACGATAATCACATCGTTCATTTGGATATTAAGGTAAATTTATTTCATCTTTCTACTTTTTTAATGTGAAATTCATCTTAAATTTTACTTGATTACTAAGTTAATTGAAATTAAATTTAATATCACCCCCACTACTACTACCACTACTACTACTACTACTACTACTACTACTACTACTACTACTACTACTACTACTACTACTACTACTACTACTACTACTACTACTACTACTACTACTACTACTACTACTACTACTACTACTGCCATTACCAAACTTGCCAATTCATATTTACTTTTTTTTTAAAAAAGAAAATTAAATTTTCAATAGAATAATACTGGTTTCTTTATACAAACAGGTAAATAATTACCGGTTAATTATTGTAATTAAGTGATGACAGTATGCAAAAATTTTATCCACTCTTTTTTTCCTTTTCCATTTTTTTAATGATAATTATAAGTTAAATTTTTAGTATAATTTGAAATCATTTTAATTTCAACCCAATTTAATTTTATTCATTTACAAATGTTGCTGTTGCTAAGATCATTTATTTCATTGAAATAAAGCTTTAGTAACTATTAAGTTATCACGTCTAATTTTCACGTATCTTTCCTGTTGTCACGTAGATTAATTAATTTATTTTATCAAATCATTTGTTTATATCAGTTTTATTCAATTAGATAATTACATTTTGTAACTAAATAACAATTAGCATTACTTTT
>NW_018108515.1:14798-26677 GCF_000183805.2 Loa loa
ATCGTTCAAATGAACTTTTTTTTTTCCTCTCTCTCTCTCTCAACAGTATGTGTATTATTTAATTAAAAAATTAAATTTTTATTTGTAGCCAGAGAATGTAATGCTCAGGAAGAGAGGTGAATCAAAGATTAAACTCATTGATTTTGGTCTTTCAAGAAGGATTTTACCGGGAACGGTTGTTAAAGATATGATAGGTACACCAGAATTTGTGGGTAAGTTTATTTAAATTTTCTCTCTCTCTCTCTCTCTCTCTCTCTTTCTCTTTGTCGTTTATTAGCGAGTTATATTTCCAGTGTTATTTTTTTTTAACTAAATTATTTTCTAAAATTATGATTGGAATAAGGAAGTATAACAGATGTTTGCACATTTCATATTTTCATTTGATGACATTAATGTCACAACATTTACAGAAACTGTCATTTTATCAAACTTATAAATAGAAAATTAAAGTTTAAAATTTCAAAGCAGCATAAATATTAATATCTTCCTTCTTGCTACTATAGATTATTTACTAAATTTTTTCAGCTCCCGAAGTTGTCAATTATGAACCCTTATCAACTGCCACCGATATGTGGGCATTGGGCGTTGTCACCTATATATTGTTAGTTTGTTATATGTCTTTGTAGATTTCTTTAACAAGCCCATAAGCTTAATCTGATAGTTATTGATTGTTATTGACTCTCGACTACCGTTCTTTTCACTTCTGTCACCTTTATATCATGCTTGATAAGATAAGAAAGCCTACTGATAACATTCTTCGTGAATAATTATCTATCATTTACTATATTAGTACAATACACACTTGTCACTTCTTATCATTTTTGCAAAATTATTATTTTCAGATTAAGTGGTGGTTCACCGTTTCTTGGTGAAACACGTGATGAAACGTTTGTAAATATATCAGCTGTAAATTATCACTTTAGCGAGCGTTATTTTGAACATATTTCACCATATGCAAAAGATTTTATCAGTCATCTATTTATTCGAGATCAACGTAAACGAGCCACTGTTGATGAATGTCTCAGACATCCATGGATTCGAGGCGTATGTTTCTTTATCAATCAATCTTGAAAGATCTTTTTTTTTTCTTATCATATCAAAAGTAATTTTATATTATTTATTTTCAAATTATTTACAAAAAGATTTAAATTTCTAAGGAAAAAAGAAATTTTTTTTCCAATCCTTTCATTTTGATTATAAATGAAGATAATATTGAGGATTGTTTTATTTTTGGAAACTTTAGTTACTAACGGATTAAATATTTGGATTAAATATTTGCCTTATTTTCATCAAACTAAAATTTTTATCAAACTTTATTTTTGTCAAATTTTGTCTTATCAAACTATTTTTATCAAAGTTTTTATCAAACTAAAAATATGAAAAAAATTTTTGTTAACTTATGTGAAAATGTATTTCTCTTCTAGTGAAAATATTCGCTACCACTCAAGATTTGGTCATTTTGAATTGTTATTTTCTCTGCTCAGAAATGTCACATATTTCATTTGTCTTTTTACTCTCCCTACTCCAGATACACTCACAGATGCTTGAAAATATGTTTGTTAGAATTCAATCTTAAAAGAGTTGAATTTTCTTTTCCATTAAAAAACTTTTATGACAATATGAGCTGATCAGTTCCTCTTTATTATGCCGAGATTGATTTCAATTAAAATTAAACAATCATTAAAGAATAATGAAAAAGATATTGAAAAAACGGGAAAAAAGTTTCCAGAATTACTACAATTCTATTATAGAAGTATATTAATATTGCTAAAAGTTTTTGAAATTTTGTCCTTTCCATTGAAATTAAGCTAAAAATAAATTAAAATGAAAGTTGAAAAGATGCTAAAGTTAGAATCAAATTGACTTTTCAAAGAGCAAATTCCTTTTATCAGAATAATTTTTATTCATTCTTCCACCAATATCAAATTTCCGAAAAAGTATAGGTTATCAGTATCCTATCTATTATCTTATCTCGAAAGTGTCATCTCTATGAATAGCACTGATTTCTTTGTCGAAGCTATCATCTTTCTGTCATATAATCTAAGCGATATTTTCTTACAGCCTGATGGATTGGTTAATGATGTTCGTCAATACTCGATGATTTCGATGGCACAAATACGTTCTTTCAAAATACGCTTAAGATGGAGGGTATTTATTTAAATTTTTGAATATTTAACTTCATCAATAAAATATCTTCCTAATGGCATCTTTATTTTGCGCACATTTCCTATACATGTTCATATTTTTTCCGGTCTTTTTTTTTTTTGTAGAAACGGTTAATGTATTATTTTGACATAAAACAGTTTCCGGTTGATATCAACTTGAATTTAATCATACGTATTAGATGGATTCTAAAAATATTGCAAAGATATTCCTGAAAATACCTGTCGTCCAATATGTAATCCGAATTCCTTTATCTGATCTTTTACCTGATTTACATATTACGGAAAGGATATCTGTTTTTGTTATAAATTTTCAGTTTGAATTTAAGATAACATAAAAGAGATATATTTCAGAGAGCTGTAGATATCGTAATAGCTTGCAATAGAATGACCGCAGATGCACGATCCACCATACAAAAAGCTTTAGAAGCTGGTCGATCGGTCAGTTCACGATTCGATCCTGTACGTTTCACTTTAATTTATTCTATTTTGTTCGTTGTAAGCTTTAGCGTTGACAAAAATATGTTCATTTACTTATTGCGTAATTTAATCGAAATCATTTCTATCCTCCACTTGCACTTCTATCCTGCACCTGCATTTCTGTCCTGCATTATGCGCTTAACTACTTTTTAATATCCTTAGGAATGAAAAAAATGACATGAAAAAAAAATGAAATAAGGTGTAAAATAAGGTGTAATAGTGTTGAGACTAGCTGTGATAACGTGACAATAGGGTTGACTGTCCTCTATTCATTATATCTTTTTTACCTTAATTTTTTTAAAAGCTTACTTAAGAAATATACATAGTTCAGTTTAGCATATTGAAAATGAAAGATTTCAGCTAACAATGAAAAAATTCATCACGTAATTGCAATACTTGAGATGACTCAAAAAAGACATTGATCATGATTGTTTTACTTAATTACTCTTCAAACTTAAAATTTACCACAATTACTCATTGATCTTTAGCCTCTCTTAAATTCTTGTCACTTATTTTGTTTCCCACACTTTCTATGACTTCATTTATCATTACCTGGATAATGACATCTTCCAATGATGTGACTTACTTTCTAATTACTACTAATAAGTAAGCATTATATTACAGGAAGAATTAATCGTCTCAGCAATGCTAATTGCATGTGAAGAAGGTAATTTAGCAGGACTTGATCAATTGGCTGTATTACATCGAATCAATTTAAATATTGCTAATCGGGTAAGGTTTATAGAGATAAGATTTGATAATGATATTATCATCTATTACTATATCATGCAAAACAAGAGTTTATAATATTCTGATTTACATTAACCATTAATTCTTTCCGTTCTTTTTATGATACTCATTTACTTCTTCCATCTATCCATATTAGCAAAGTTTAATTATGATTGATATGTTTGTTCTTGTTAGAAGTGCTTCAGATGGGTGAAACAGCGATGCATGTAGCTGCAGGTGCAGGACAATTTGATGTTGTACATTATTTGCATATGAAAGGTGCTGCATTAGATGTACCTGATCGACGTGGTGATACACCACTCTTTTGGGCGACACGGAATGGTCGTACTAACATCGTAAGCTATATTATCAATGAGGAAAATGTGAACATTAATGCTGTCAACAAGGTTTGTTTAACTTACGAATACAACAATTGCTCCTTAATTTTGCTTAATTATCTTAAAATTAAATTCTACAATATCCACTGATGAAATAGTGAACTTTGAGCTTTGAAATATTCGCGCATTTGTCATGCTACCTTTTGATACTTTCCATTTGTTATGGTGAGTATCAAAAGCAACTTTTTGCGCCAAAATTATTATCAAACAACAAGGAACCATTTAAAATTGATATCTATTCGTGTAGGACAAAATAAAATTAGCAGATGAAGTAATAGAAAGGAAAAGTTTTAAAAGGATGAAATATTACAGAATAATGAAAGTGTACTTCATGTAGCAACTCGTTATGCGCAACTTGAATCGGCGCTATTGTTAGTTGAACATGGAGCTAACTCATCGTTACAAGATGAGGTATAAAATGACTATTCTTTTCTCCTTTGAAATTGTCCTTTATCCCTTTGAATGTCATTTGAAATTTCTTTTTTTTCTTTCTTTTTAAGCGCAAAAGACTATCTTCATTTTCCTTAATATTGCAGCATAATGAGACAGCATTGCATATTGCAAGTTGGCATGGATATGCAGCACTTCTTGGGATATTATGCAAGTTCAATCCACCTCTTCATCTCAAAAATCAGGTTTGTTTCTAATAACAACCAGAAATTAACCTTTTATAAATTCCGATCAATTCAATGACCTTTATGCAACATTTGAGATGACGGAAATTTCTGATAACAACTAGAAGTTAACACTTTGTAAATTCCGATCCAACCAATAACCTTTATATAACATTCGGGATGACAAAAATTTTTGATAGGAATTGCGCTTTGTTCTTACAAAAATTTCGATTGTCGGGTAAAATGAGGGCAACTCATGAATCCTGGCCGATTTTTTTTTTTTTTCGTGGGAATACAAGCAGATCGGAGAACGGAGAGAGGAAATGATTTGTAGAATCTCTCTCTTTTTCTTTCTCTCTCTTTCAAAAGAAAAAAGGTAATCTATCCGATCATATCACCTGGAAGTATTCATAAAGTTTCCTTTAAATTGTTACCTTCTTACGTATCCTACACTTTCCATTAAATTACCCCACTGAGAGTACTTAGAGGTAAACAGAATTTATCGAGAGGTAAACAAAATTCAATCAATTTAAGTTTAGTCCAGTTGGGGAGATCTCTATCTCTAATGTATTTTTAATTTGACAACAGAATTTACGTAGAAGTAAATAAAATTCAATCAATTTTCATTTTCAGTCTAATCCGGGAGATCTTTATCTCTAATGTATTTTTAATTGACATTATATACGGAATGCATGTTGTGCTAATGTATCATTTTGTGGTTGTATCTGTTCAAATTTCAAATTTTGATTATTTCAAATATTTTATCAAAATGGTTGTTGAAAATTAAAAGTAATAATATCCAACGAAATGTTTGTGGAATTTTGTTTGATTCAAATGAAGAAAGGAATTTTAAATTTAAATTTTAAATTGTGAAATTTGATTTAATGCATATTTCCTCTTAATAAATGAATAAATGTTCAATTTTTTTTTATTTTATGAAATTTATTGTTTGGTTAGTTTTCGATTGTTGGTCAATATCCAAGGTTAAGATTGTTGAAGGGATAGAAGAGAATTCCATTGGGAATATTTGGCATTATTGAAATGACTTTAGCAAAATGAAAGACTCTTTAGAAATGTTCCATTTTGCTTTCTTTTTTTCTTTTTTTGTATTGAAGTATTCTTTAAATAAGTTAAGGATATGACTCATCGGTTATGTTTATTGTTGTTTATTTGGTTAGTGGCGAATGATGAAGAATTTTCTTTCAATTTCAAAAATTTTTTTCAATAAATTTAAGGATTTAACTCATCGATAGTCAAATCTGTTACACCTGTCACTGTCACAATTGTCATACTTATATCTTGTTCATGGTTACTTTTGGAAGAATTTTTTCAATAAATGACCATCAGAATGATAGGTATATTTGATCAAAGTTATATCATCAGGAATATATTCCCAAATAAATTTTAAATCATAGAATTTGACCATTCAATTATTTATTGTCCACTTATTAGGTGATAATTAAATTATTGTATTGATTATTTACTTTTCAAGTCAGTAATATAGATTTGTCAAAGTTCTTTTCTTTTTTTTTAGTCTACTTTGTTTCTAGTAACAACGAGCAATGAGAGTAACTATGGCAACCAGATGAGAATGGAATAAAGTTAAGATGATATGACGATGGTTAGAGTTGTGGAGGTTTATCGCTTATTTTGCTTGAATTAAAAAGGCCCTTTTCCTTTCTTCTTGGCTACTAGGCCTCTTTCTCTTCTTATAGCCAAGTAATACAGCTTTAGTTTGGCCTTAGTTTAGGACCTACCTTCATTTTTATGGGCTATACATACTTTGAATGAAAATTATAGATTTATTCATTCATGCGCAAATTTTATTATTCATTGCAATCATAAAAATTGTTCACTGTTTTCATTTCTCTTCCAGCTAAAAAGTCTTTCTGTCCATCCTTTTTTTGTTTTTCCTGAAAGGATTTCAGGTTATGTATAATTTCAAGGTAGATAAACGGATAGATATTCATTCGAGTAACAGTAACAGTTACTAGTTTCTGCATCTATACTTAATCATTAAAATGATCAGATTGATATGATATCATTCTCTTGTCACTAACTAACATCAATGACAAGAATGTTCCTTTCAACTTATAAAAGGATTACAATTATTCGATACGATATGGGTGTGTGTTGTGTGTGTGTGTGTGTGTGTGTGTATGTGTGCGTGTGTGTGTGTCTGTGTGTGTGCGTGTATTGTGTGTGTTCAAGTTTGGTGACAGTAAAAATATGAGATAATCGTCACCCTACCGGTATCATCAATTATCGAGAATAAAACACTGTGTTTTCGATTGTTTCATTGTCACCTCTTCCTATACATTATAATATTTGAATTATCTTTTCTTCATCCTTTCATGTTTCTTTTCCGGTTTTATCTGAATATCGGCATTTAATCCGTTTTAATCATCCATCGGCTTATCATTCCTGACTTTCTTTGTTTTATTGATAACTAGGTCTTTTTTTCTCTCTCTCTCCCTCTCTCTTTCTCTGTCCCATCGGTGACATATACCAAATTTTTGGTGATGGTTAAATGCCCTTTTGTTATATGTCATATGTCCAATAGAAAGAGTGCAGTCTTACTTCCATTTCCTGTTCCACATCCACTTATAGGCCAAGCTCACACTATCCTATGAGTAATTTGTTTAATGCAGACAAAAAATTCCCAGATCGGATACTGTCACAGCAAATGTCACCCATGGTAAAGCTTCATCACGCATTCTCAACATACCATTGAATGAAAAATTTTTCTTTTGATAGAAGATAAATTTGATATTCTGGATTCTGGTAATTGTCAAAATAATGTAGGAAAGATGAATGGCAATAGTGGCGAGCGCAATTGGTGGAAATCTCCATGGTGACAGTATTCATTGGAACCAAATATCTTAGACTTTGCTAGTGCTGATACGATGATCAAGAACTACAACATTTGACCTATACGGGAATGCACTGTCCTTTGTACTCTTCATAGTTCCATCCTTTTATCACTTCAACACGACAGTCCTATTTTGATAAGATATTTCCATTGTCCTATATTCAATCCTTTTCCTTTTGTGGCGCAAATGTCGTTGAAGAAGAATGAAATATTATGATGGTGGATTTAAGTAATGCTACGATTTGTTGTTCGAGATAATTTCACGAATCTTCTCTCATACTTTACATCTATTCCATTTAGCTACAGCTTGTCCAGACATTCGACCATCAGTCAGTGACCATGTTGACCATTCTATCGTCACATATACATCTTCTTGTTGCTCATATTTGATATAGCAAGTTATCAATTTAAGAATCAAATAATATTTTTGGTATTCATTGTTTGGGATCAATGCCGATCAGTGCTATATCATCATCTCCATGTTCACGTTTAACACCTGTTACAACAAAATTTATTTCACTCATCACTGATATGCATCAAGATTGGGATCAATATTGTGGTTCTACAATGGTTAGTTTTTAATGGACTTTTACATTTGTTCAGCCATAGCAAATAAATATCTCTGAGAGTGATAAGTGATAAATGGAATTAATTTACTAGTTTATGCGAATCACATCTTAAATTTCATTTCACAATTTACAATACCGTGATTTTTTTCCCTTTTTAACCTTCATAGTCTGAAATTTTCGTTTTGAAAAATTCCTTGAAATTTTTGAAAAAGTTTGCTAGAAGTTACTTGACTATCCTCCTTCCATCTATTTTATGAAAGAAGAATGGAATGTCTCTTTCCTTTTTGTTCTTCTCAATTTTACTTCTTCATTCATTTAACCTTCATTACGTGAAAATGAAATCGAACATATCATCATCTTTCATCTTACCATCTTTTTCTTATCATTAAATTTATTTCAATGATAATACTTTACGTGAAAAAAGATAAGTTGACCTTCTTCAGTTCTATCTGATCATCACTTTTTTCCACGTCAAATACAGGTAGGATGGATTTTTCCATCGAATTGATATGTTGTTTACCGTGAACTGAGAGATTCTATTAAGGATGGAATATATATGTGATCACTTAGATACATGGAGGACATCTTTTACAGGTTACAGTATGCTAATCATGATGTTCATTCATTTGTGAATAGTAATACTGGTTTTTTCGATGTATTTTCATATCCTTTCTTTTCAAAGTGCTATTTATTCTCCATAAGTCTTTGCATCTTTTTATTTTCATCCATTATTTTATGGATGAATGTTTGTTAGTTACACCAGAAAGACTCGGGAATGCGGGATTTGCTTTAGTTAGGGATTATTGTGATGAATGTATGTATGCATGTGTGTGTATGTATGTGTGTGTGTGTGTGTGTGTGTGTGTATGTGTGTAACTTCTTCTCTTCTTATCATATACGGTAGTTATTTTATTCTTTTGTTTTTATAGAATACATATTTATTGTACAATTGAATTATGTCATTGGATAAGAGAATCATTGAATATTTTATCAGATAAGTTTCAATTTCTAGAAGTTTTATCAAATATCACATAACTGATATTGCATTCTTTTTTTCTTTGTCATTAATTATTAAAATTCCTTTTTCATCCTATTTCAAAGCAAAAAAAAAAATGTTGATATGTGATATGATGGAAAAAGAAGAAATTTTGATTGATTGATTAGATATCCATTCATTGAAATAAGCAATAAATCTCTCAAAACCTCATGTTTATCTAGGACAAATGCGCTTTATTGTTATGACAATTACGTGATTAGCGCTTTTCATTTCATTATTTTAAAATGAAGTCGGTAACATGTGCAACAGTACAACAGTACTCTATTTATGATAAGATAATAATAGTGATATTGGAAGTGGAATTGATAAGGTTATATTTGATAAAAGAGAATCATCAGATATTGGTTATCCATGTTCAGGTTTAGGATAATTAATCGTTTAATGACTTAAGATGATTCGAGACTTCGAGCATATCTGTCTGATATATCATATCACTTCTTATCACTTCTATCATATCATTTCTTTTCATAATTCATTACATTCTTGGTACTAAAAACAATTGGATTTTATTAAAGAATGAACAACCGAGATATGCTAGATATTTTAAGGCATTTTTATATAGAGAAGTTTAATTTAGAAAGCAATCAATTTTGGGACTATTTTTTGTGTGCTTCGGTATAGTATTTGCATCTAAACTTTACCGGGAACTATAATCCTGAATCAGGATTATAATTTCCGGAAATAACTGTATGCATATGGCTGCTTCATTCTTCGTATAAACCTTATCGTAGTGAAATTTTTGTCTCCGATTTAATATCCATTGTGCCACATGCGCATATGTTTGTGTTTGTCCATGTCTGTTTCCTTTTCCGGATCTCTTACCTATCCGGATACATTTGTAGTCTTCAGTTCTCTTTAGTCTAAAATGACTTGAAAATATTACTATCCCAGTTTGACTCAACAATACTACATTCAAAAGGTCGAAAAAATTCTTAATTGTTTCAGTTTCATCAAAGAATAAATCCTGATGGATTATTTCAGAAATTTCTGGATAATATCTTGATGACCGATTACATTAATCGATTACAGGATGGTGAGACAGCTTTACATTGTGCAGCAGCTCGTGGACATGCGGAATGTGTCCAGTCATTGCTGGATGCTGGTACACCGGTAGATGCTACTGATCAGGTTAGTGTTAATTTCTGAATGGATAAATTCAAGTAAATGAATAACTTTCTTTTTAATATTATTCTCAAAAGTTTGATTAATTATCTTGTTGAGAAATGAAATATGCGATTTGATAGAGACACATCTACGCTTGCAATTACCATTGCATATTCCCGAGATTTCTTAGAGCTGAAATGGAATGTACGAGATTTCTCAGTTGCAAATAACCGTCTATCTAGTAATTTAAAATAATGGAAGAAATTATTAGAAGGAATATTACCTGTAATCATATTATAATTTACTGTACCAATTTAATAGCATAAATCTTAACAAACTTTTTACTTGATTAAAAGTGAATATATTTGATAAATTACGTGGAGAAGAATCAATCAGTCCAAAAATGGAATTACTGTGTTACTTGTCTGAAACGTACGTGAGTTATACGTAAGTTATGCGTGAGTTACTTTATTGATTGGTTGGTTGATATCGAATAATAAATTGTTATTGATTTGAATGGATGAAAATTATTTCAAATTTCAAGAGACCGTTCCTTCCTGTCTTTTCTTCGTTCCCCTTTTTCCGAACTGGTATTTCGTTCCACTTTACTTGTTCATCCATTTCCTTCCTACGTCTTATTTGTTGGCTATGTCAATATGAAAATTATTCAATCAAACTTATACATCTGTGTTAATTTCGTAATTAAACTTTTTCCGCATTTTGGTTCGGTACTTTGTCACTTTCCAGTAATGTCATCCACTGGAGACTGTCAAAGGATGACGTTATAACGAAATTAAAGGATAAAGAAAGACATACCGAAATCACCATTTTCCGATCCATTCTCCTCTATTTTATGAAATACTTTGATAGTTGACAGTTGACAATTATACAAATTTGTGGTACATATGACAGATCTCTGTCTTTATAACGTGCTGTCATAATATTCTGTCACTTAAGTGTAATCTTTTAGCAACAGATGTCACCTTTACTTTGATTCCAGTCACATTGATCTGTCATCGTTATAGGTAAATTACCTCGGAGATTTGATAATTCCGATGAAAATGATTTCGTTTTAATGCTTCCTGTAGGAATTAATCTATTTAATCTTTCTTTAGTTTCCTAAAGAGAGGGAGAAAGAAAATTCCTTTATGAGTTTGTGATTGTTTCCTTATTGTTAAGTTAATCGATCACTGTATATTACATTTTAGGCTTATAATTACACTACAGAAATTGCCTATATCCGCCTTCTTTTTTCTCCCGGGAAATTCCCACTGTATTCGTTTCATTTTCCCCCGCCTCCCCCCCCCCCCGCGAAATATTTGTAAGATCACAACTATTAAACACTTCCTTTCACATTGAATAGTAAGGTGAAGATAGTGAAAATACTTTTATTGTCCATTTGTTTTGAATGCTTATGAAAAACAAAAAGAGAATCTTTTGTTTTGTTAAAAATACCTGAAATTATTGAAATTGTTAAAGTTTAGAACCGAAATTTGAAAATTTTGAAGCGATTTAAAATCGTTAAAATTTGTTATTGAAATTTGAAAATTTTGAAGCGATTTAAAATCGTTAAAATTTGTTATTGAAATTTGAAATTGTTGAAATTTATTATCGAAATTCGAAATTTTCGGAATTTACCTCTGAAATTTGAAATTATTGATTTTTATTTATCTAAGAGTTACTGAAATCTATTAATTTAAAAAGTTTCAAAATATGGTTTGCTTACTTGAAAAGATGACCATTAATGATCATTACTTGTAATAGTTTGCAATGATTTTTTTTAAATTTCATTTTACTTTTATATTTTATTTTCAGCTGGAAAAAAATTTTTCATTTAATTAATTAACTCATGAAACATTTTGTAATTGGAGCTCTAACTCTAACTTAATTTTTT
>NW_018108515.1:26985-30646 GCF_000183805.2 Loa loa
TTTTGAAGCGATTTAAAATCGTTAAAATTTGTTATTGAAATTTGAAAATTTTGAAGCGATTTAAAATCGTTAAAATTTGTTATTGAAATTTGAAATTGTTGAAATTTATTATCGAAATTCGAAATTTTCGGAATTTACCTCTGAAATTTGAAATTATTGATTTTTATTTATCTAAGAGTTACTGAAATCTATTAATTTAAAAAGTTTCAAAATATGGTTTGCTTACTTGAAAAGATGACCATTAATGATCATTACTTGTAATAGTTTGCAATGATTTTTTTTAAATTTCATTTTACTTTTATATTTTATTTTCAGCTGGAAAAAATTTTTCATTTAATTAATTAACTCATGAAACATTTTGTAATTGGAGCTCTAACTCTAACTTAATTTTTTGATGAGTTTAAAAGAAAAAAAAATTTTCAACATTTTTCAGAGTGGACAAACAGCGTTACATCTTGCTTTAAGGCGTTCACAAATTGACATTGCATTACTTCTGTTAACAAAAGGTTGCAAATTGGATGTACAAGATGAGGTCAGTTGAAAATGATTGTGAAATGGTATATTAAATTAATAAGATTGTGTTAATGCAATTATTTTTTATTATCAAAAATTTATTGATCCACTAATAGTTAATTATTTTAAGTGACTAAATAGTAAGCTATGATTACATCTCACAAAAGTAATTAAGGAAAATTCTTCTAACATTTTTCTTCTCACTTTCAATCTTTTTTTTTTTTTGAATGAAAATTGTTGCAACATTTTCGTCTCACTGTATGCATTGATTTAGATCCGGTCTTATTTTCATCATTCATTCTTTTAAAAATGATGATAATTGCATGTGCTTTTTTTATATTTAAAAGAGAGATACCTGTTAATGAGATATCGATCCACCATTCACCTCTATTTTTTTTTCTTACTTCACCTCCTCTATCTTTCATCTATCCTCCAAATTTAAGAAGAAAAAAAAAATGTTTTTTTTTTTTTTGCTAGAATGGTGACACAGCTTTGCACATTGCCTCTCGCATTGGACTTCTATCGGTTGTTCAAACGCTTTGTCATCTTGGTGCTCTTGTCGACATTGTTAATCAGGTACTGCTCTTTTCTTCTTTCTTTTCATTGTTATAAATAAATACATAAAATTTCAAACTAAGCCTAAACCTTTTCATAGACAACATTATCATTTGTGGTGAGAGAATATTTGAGATTGGTCACATGCATGATCATTGATCATATGGCCAATAGTCATGTAGTAATGAAGTTGAACCTTTTCATAGGTAACATTATCATTTGTGGCAAGAGAATACTTGAGATTGGTCACATGCATGATCATTGATCATATGGCCAATGGTCATTTAGTAACCAAATTGTGAATGCAATATTTTCATATCACTATGAGTAGAGAAGGATTATTGATATAAGTGGACAAAAGGAACTTTCAACTTTGAATAATTTACCTTCTGCATATTTTTGTCTCTTCTCCTGTCCATATCTTGTGACCGGAGGCTATTTATTCCAATATTTCGAGATATGTGTGTGTGCGTGTGTCTGCTTTACACTTATTACAGGTGTGCATTTGATAGCGATAATTAATAGGCAAACATGATATTGGCAATGGAAACTTGTTAGGAAAGGAAAAATGAATTGACAACAGTTGTGAAGACAAAGATATCTATTAGCGATTAATACATTTGAGAAAAATATTTCGTTTTCTTTTTTTTTTGGCGAAAATTTCCAACAACATATTTGCGCGGATGAGATAATAATACTAATAACAACAATAATATCCTTTATTACTTTCTCACCCTCCTCTCCCTCACAAAAAAAAAGGAAGTATTGTAAGCGGAAAATAACACTTATGAAAGTCTATTTCCGCCTTTTCCAAGCGATGAATGTTTTTTAATTCTATATGATTACTCTCAAGCTTTGTATCTCTTATTCTTCATAACTAATCCCTTGATAAAGCAATTGGATTATTGAACATAAATCAATCCCTTCATTTAATCATGGAGAAAATGGCGGTAAGTTACACTGATTTACTGTATGCCATTTGCGCTTATCCTTTTTTCTCTTCCCAAATGTTCCATTATTTCTTTTTATATTCTTTTGAATCATTGAATGATAAGTGCATATCCATTCCATTTCCCATCACTACTACATAATCTGAAGTGCAAAATTTTAGAAAATAAAGTAATGCATTAGCATTAACTTTCAATTTTTCTACCTCTTAACAATCTCTACTGATAAGCGGGAATCGAAGATCTTAGTAATTAAGTTTGAATAAGTTTATCTTAGTAATAAAGTTTGAATAAATTCATCTTAGTAATTAAGCTTTGATGAGTTTACCCTAGCAATTAAGCTTGAATAAGTTCATCTTAGCAATTAAATTTGAATTGATGTTTGTGATGTTGAAAAACTGTGTTACTTTTTTTTTCTTTTATTTTCAGCTTTTGTTTGGAAAGTAAAAACTAACCTAAAAGATCAGATATATGAAAATCAGATGTATTTTAGGATTTTCTTTTCCTCTTCCTCTTTTCAATTTCGAAAAGTTTATTCGTTGACAATAAGTAATACGAACCATTTATCCTTTACCATTTACCATTTACTGTACTGCAATTACCGCCTCAATAACTTCCTGTTTAAGTAACATATAGTCAATGACGCCTATATATTCGTGTAGTAATTAAGAAGGGCCAATTTTCATCTTTTCCATCTAAAAATCCTCTACTCTATTCAATTAATACTATTATTTCAGTAAAGGTCATTAGTTTAATTTATTGATAAGAAGGATGGTAAATGCATAGTCTATGCAAATTTTCTGAAACTAATCAACAAAAGACTGTAAGATATGAGGATAATTGTGACGAAGTATTATTATAATTAACTTTTTTAACAGCTCTAAATATCAAGCCATCTTTCTTATCATAATCATTCCTGGCTCTTGTCATTTAATATGATATTATCACTTTGCTTTACCATTTAAGACAAAACAAGTTGTGATTTTTCAAGAAATTACTTTGCTCGATAGATGTCAACTCTTACTTTACTCTTGTTTGTTTCTACATTCCATTTATGCTTCATCTAATTGCGCCACGGCTAAATCTCATGCGGAAAGAGAATATTCCGCATCCTTTTCTTCCGCAATGGTATCACTTGGTTATATGCTAGTTTGTGCAATTATTTTCCCTTCAAAATGCACTAACTTCAATCAAAATGCTTTTTTTTTGCTTTATATTCCGCTTTCCCATTTTCCCTGTAACTGTTGTAAATTTATGGAATCGACAGAAATGAGCCGGTTTTGATTGAATTGATTTCATTTATAACGATTTCCCGTACCTTTACTTTATTTTCCATTAAAAATGTTTGTCATCATCAGATGACACA
Organism: Loa loa; assembly: GCF_000183805.2. NCBI lineage: Eukaryota > Metazoa > Nematoda > Chromadorea > Rhabditida > Onchocercidae > Loa > Loa loa. Next base: position 30,367 of record NW_018108515.1, read on the forward strand.
TAGAATTGTCATGCATTACGCAGAATGCCAGCTTTGATATTGCCGATAGTTGATGCGCGGTATGCGGGAACTGAAGAATAGAAGCATTTCTGGATTTAATCTTTCTTCTAGATTTGGCTACTTTTCTTGAATTCTGCTTATTCGTTTAGCTTTCATTAATTGAGCACATATATCATTACCCTTTATTATAGCATTAGTATCATTCCAGATGTGGTACTTATGGTATGTGCATATGACCACATGCAGTACTACGTCCTGATATCTCTACAAAAAAAAAAAA
>NW_018108515.1:31121-33473 GCF_000183805.2 Loa loa
TATTTTTAATAAAGGATTCTTGTCATTCTTTTCGTAAAGGATTCTTACACATTTCTTGTCGAAAAGTTTTTTTTTTGAAAAAATTTTTAAAACTATTTTTCATTTCAGAATTCATTAACACCACTACATCTTGCTGCTAAAGAAGGTCACATTGAAATTGTTCGTTGTTTATGCTTTTTTGGCGCAAACGTTCTTCGAAAAAATAAGGTAATGAAATAGTTTTGTGCTTTGTAAGTTTAAAATATTTTCTACTTTACATAAATATTCCTGAATAGATAGATATATGCTATACTGTACTTCAATAATCCTATCATGAATAACATTATAGTTTGATTTTTTTTTTTATTTAATTTAACCTTTCATTAATAGCAATCTTGTATAACATCCTTAAAGTTTTTAATCTTTTTGATATGATTTATTTTTCAAATTTAATATAAAATGAATCATATTTATAAGTGTCATATTATGAATAAGAAATATTATTTTTGTAAAAGTTTATAAATAATATTTATTCTTTGTGTTTTTTATTTGCAGCATTTTCAACGTTTTTATCATAATTATTCTCTAATTTGTTCACCCTTCTATTTCTTCCCTTTTTTTTTGAACTCTCTTTCTCTCCTTTCCAAGACATATGAGATTTGTATTAAGAAACAAATATATGACCAAATTATAACCTGTCAATCATTTTTCAATATCACTATCACTACTAATACTACCAAGTGATAAAGTTGCAATTGTATCATTGAAAGTAATCACTATTCATTCATTAGATAACTTGTGCTAATGAAAAATAAAAGTGATGAATACTCTTTTTATTCTCTCGTCAAAATTTTAGTCACAATTTTCTTTCTCATTCTCAAGATAGATAACTTTTGAACAGGTACTATGTTGTACCATCATCATTTTAAAGTCAATAAATTGGGTATACAATGAAATTTGACACAGTTTTATTTTATCCAACTTCACACTTCTTTTTTTCTTTTTATCCCTTAATTTATTGCACATTAATTGTCGCCCTCCTTAGCTTTCAATCTATCTTGCCTTTTTGTTTAACTAATTCTTTAATCTATCTTACCTTTATGTCATTCTATCCAAGAGTAATTAATTAAAAGTAATTATTTTAAACAATTAACCGAGAATTTTTTTTTGTTGTTGTGAAGAACAAATACGTGTATATATATATATATATATATATTAGAAAATTAAGTTAAAATATTGATGGTTGTTCCTCGAATCATTTTAATTCGATCCTTTTAATCTAAATTTTAATTTCAGGACGGACTTACAGCTGAAATTATTGCGCTTGCTCAAGAGCATACACAAATTGGTACACTTTTAGCGAAAATGAAATTAGTTAGTTTCTAATTTTCATACAGTAACACTTTCATGGCACCTTATTCATTTGATTAGTTATTGTAAAAGTTGGAAATTAAAGATCACAGATGAGATTTTTTTTTCGTCTTTCAGTTCTACTTTATTAAAAAACAAAGAAAAAAAGAAAGTACTATGTGAATTATATGTTTTGTTTTATTTTTAGGATCAAACACGTGATACTTACGTGGAACAATTATGTCCTTTGGAAATGCCATTACGTCGAATTAAATTGAAAGTATTTGGACATTGTGGTGTTGGTAAAACTCGATTAATATGTTCACTTCAATGTGGTAGCATGATTGGTTCTATAATTGGTGCTGTTCAACGACGTTTTTCAGATAATCCATCTCCTTCTTCCTCAACAACTACATCAAATCCCTCGCAAGGTAATTTACAATTATGCTTAATGAAAAATATGATCCGAAACATATGACTAAATCAATCTATTCTAAGATAGTTATTAATGAAATATTTTAAAAACTGAAAGATCACTTTTTTTATAGATGAAGGGATCAATTCATTTGATGATTCAGTGGAATCGAATAATAATATGAAAGGTAATCGAAGGCGAACAGTGCCACATGTACAGTATACTCGTGGAATTGATGTACAAAATGTTACATTACAAGGTATGATTCTTGTAAAATTGTTAAATTTATCGTATCATTTTTCCTGTTAATTTCTTATCTATTTTTGTTACACTTTCCTATGAATGCATTTATTTAATTTTATTGTTTCATTTTAAATTTTTAAATGAAATTTTCATATTAATCTTTGATTTTGGTAATGTTATGAAATAATTTAAATGAAAAAAATAAATTTAGGATGTAGTATATTAGCAATTTCATAATTTTCAACAAAAGTATTTCTCGTATTTTGCAAATTTAATTTTAGAATAAAATGTTAATATTTTACATATTTCAGGATGTGGTGAATTTTCGGTGTGGGAATTTGGTGGTTATGAACCATATCATATGG
>NW_018108515.1:33949-36890 GCF_000183805.2 Loa loa
CATATTAATCTTTGATTTTGGTAATGTTATGAAATAATTTAAATGAAAAAATAAATTTAGGATGTAGTATATTAGCAATTTCATAATTTTCAACAAAAGTATTTCTCGTATTTTGCAAATTTAATTTTAGAATAAAATGTTGATATTTTACATATTTCAGGATGTGGTGAATTTTCGGTGTGGGAATTTGGTGGTTATGAACCATATCATATGGCATACGATCATTTTGTTGGTAATACTGATTGTGTTCATGTAATTGTATATCGTTGTACCGATCCGACAGAGATACAATACAAACAAGTGCTTTATTGGATGAATTTCTTGAAGGGACGTGTCACACCAAGTGAACCGATTGGACATTGCGGAATCATTTCACGAAGAAGCAAGGTGACAATCACTTCATAAATGCTGTATTTTTTTGGGGTAAAATTGAATTCCGGGATTTCAAAGTAGTTTTTTTTTTGCTGGTTATAAATTTTAGTAGTCACTTTTATTTTTATGAAATTTTTATTTTAATTTAATCGTTTCATACAATCATCCATTCCGTTATCGAATAGTTAGGAATGGTATAGCTTGAAATGTTTGTCTTCGGTTATTTTATTTTATTTTATTTTTTTTTTTTTTGTCACGCAAAGATGGTAAATCAAGTTATATTATCAGCGAATAATCTGATTGACAAAATCTAACATATTAATAAAATTTCAATTATTAGTTAGCAGTTGCTGATTTTATTCTAATTTTATTTTACTTTTTTTTTTCAGCACTTTTTGATGAAAAAATTTTCCCTTTAAAATATCATCATTGTTTGTTACTATATATAGGTTATAATAATTGGTAGTCATGCGACGCCAGCACTTTTTCCGCAACGGAACAGCGATGGCGATTACATTTCATCAGATGGTGACGCAATGCTGAAAACTATTCGTTTACGTTTTGAGACACATTTTGATATACACGATCAGTTAATTCTACTTAATTCAACTCAAAATAATTGCCCAGGTTTTTTTCTTCTTGTTGAGTTTGAAATTTTGAACAGAATTGTTCCTCGTAATTCAGATATTTGAATTATTCGTACACTGATACGATTGTCATCAGTGTAACTTTACTAAATATGACCAAAGATTAGATGTTGATAATTTGAGGATTGACAATCAAAAAGATCGAGAGTGATTGATAATGATATGCTGTTGTTGAATAGAAAATGGAATTAATGAAAATTACTAAATATTTAATACTCATTTATAGGGATGAAATCACTCAAAGCATATCTTTCAAAAGCACGCGAATCCATACTTTCGGTATGTCATTCTGTTGTTTTTTTTCGGGAGGATTTCCGGTCCGGTCAAGTATTGCAGTATTTTTTCCAGTAATGCGCATATTCGAAACGCGTTTTTTTCTCAACCGAAAGATGCACTTTGACGAATTACAATAAATGCATTAAATTAAATCAAATTGCCTAAACCTATTATCCAAACTTTTTTAGTTTCTGTTTTTTATTTTTCGAATATCAGTCTATTTCATGAATTTAAAAAAAATGTTCACTTCATTTGCAGCGATTGCAAAAACCTTTGGGTTTATTGGACATGACTGTACAATACATTGTTGGTATACGTAAGCAGCATACCTTCTTTCCGGTGATAACATGGCCACATTTTACAAATTTAGTACGGAATGAGGTGAATTCACTAGCAGGTGATAATCATTGTAGACAATTAATTCAGCAATTACAACTTATTGGCGAGGTTAGCTCCTTCTTTTATTGAAGATAGAAATCACTAATTCCTACATTTCCACTTTTTCTTAGACGACAAAATGATTTTGAAAAAAGAAACTTATAATTTATAACTTACAAGCATATAAATATTAACTTACAAATGCCATTACTTTCGTACTGTTAAATTCCTTTGGGTGTATGAATGATTGAAGTAGGAATAGTGTATTATCTTTACATCAAATAATTATTGTTGTTGATAAACATGAGAGTAATATTAATAATAAAATGCGAGATATCGAGAAAAAGTTATGAGATGTTAGAGTGATGATTAGGTTTAATGATTTGCATTAATTACATGATCAGTTTCTAGGAATTGACCATTTATTGTATGATTTATTTCAAAGATGCGAAATTAAAAAAGAGATTCAGTTTTCTCAAAATTATTACATGAATTCTTTCAGGTTGTCTATCTACGGGATGAGGTTTCAGAACTGGATTATGTTGTACTATCACCGGAATGGCTTGGTACTCATGTATTGGGCAATCTCCTTTCTGCAGAATTTTTATCACAGTGTCATATGAATGGTTGTTACTCAATTGATGATTTTGCACCAATATATCCAGAAATTGCGGATCCGGCAGATTTACTACGAATTTTGGACACGTTACAACTTTGTGCACCCACTGATTCTGATGGTGAAGCGGAATTTGAATTCCCAGCCTTTAATATTTTAAATCCTCCAAAGTGAATTTTTAATAAAATAATTTATTTCTTTCCATTCTAAAATTATATCAAATTATATTTTAAAATTCGAATTATTTTCTAGTCAAAATTGGATTGCTGTATTCATATTGCTGCTAATTAATTCTAATTTTTAATTAAATTTCAAAGTAGAAGCTTTTGAATTTCACTTTCACTTGTCGTCATTTCTTTAAGGTTTTCTCAAAATTATCATCATTCTTTTGATACTTCATCCATTCGAATAAATTAAGTAATAATAAGAACATTTTAGAGATATTTGGCAACGTGATCGATTAACATATGTTTATGGTGGAGTACGGGTTTTACCAATGCGTGGAATGGAACGTTCACTTCAGAGTACATTTCCGCGAATACAAGTTGCATTACGTCGATCAATGCATGATTTTCAGGTCATTTATTTTAGTTCGTACTTAATTTCTTGTAAAACTTGAATCTAAATTCAATCTAGTTTTTTTTTTTTTTTT
>NW_018108515.1:37307-52966 GCF_000183805.2 Loa loa
TAAATTACAATCAGTTTTTTTTTTTTTTTTTTGTAATTTATAAATCAGTTTATTGAGATTTGAAATATTCGAAAATTCAAATCAATGATAATTGCATCATTTTCATTTAGATGTTTAACTTAAGCTTTATCATTGGAATTTTTTTTAGGATCCAATGGATGCAGATTTGATGCAATGGAATGGTTGTAGTAAAATGAGTTCTGGTCAGATGGAAGCATTAGTTCGTTTACATGGTGATGCGGTTGAAATTCAAGTACGTGGTCCATCTGAAATATCCACATCATGTTTTTATTTCTTGGAAGATATAACAAATCTTGTCGAGCAAACAGCTCAAGAAGTAGCACCAGGAATTTCCCTTGAACGACATTTCCTTTCACCTAAACATTTACGAGTAAGTTTACTTATATTTATGTTAAGGCTCTTTTTATTCATCGAATACTATTTCAGATTTTTTTTTCCCACTATTCAACGAAAGATCCCTAATACGCAATATGCTTTCCATACAAACATTATTTTTAGTCTATTAATGCTAGGCTTATTTTACACTTACATAATTTGAAATTAAAATTCTTTATCGATCTGATAATGTAATTAACTGATGAAGTAGAATTTATTTAACTGAACTATACGTCATATCACGTCTGGACATCCATTCATACATTTGTTGTCAGTTTGATTCATTCGTTATCAATTTGTTCTCTCCACTTTCAATTAAATCTTGTAAAGAAATGTTAGTGAGTCCAAATATTTGTATAACTCAAATATCATATTTCAGGAACATTTAGTAAATCCGGCAGTTTATGCTCCGGAAACAATTATGGCAATGCAACAAGCCGAATCGTTGACCATTCGTAATAATCAGGAAGGTGATGAGTTATTTACGGACGTTGTATGTTTCGGATCACGTGATGTAGCTGCTGTATTAACGCTTGGTATTGACGTTGGAGTTGCACAACTTCAACTTGCATCACGTTGTGAATTAGCTGCTCTTTTGGATCCTTCAGATGCAATGGGTAGAGATTGGTTAGTTTTTGGTTGTTGAGATTTATTTTGAATAAATTTTAGTCATTTAAAATTAATTTAGTCATAATTTAATCAATTATTTAGGTCTATTCTTGCGGTCAAATTAAATCTTACTGATCAGCTACCAGAAGTAGATTCAACAGGACAAAGTCTTTCGAGAACCGATCAACTTTTAGCGGAATGGGCATTACAATGTCCAGAAACAGCAACTGTTGGTCGTTTATGTACTGTTCTCGAGGAACTTGGAAGGCAGGATGCTCGAGATGCCCTTTATAGGTTTCATTTCAATTCAATTACTATGCAGGATTAGGGGAAAAAATTTTGATTTAATATTTTTGTAAATGTTTTTTTTTTTTTTCACAGGACTGTACCACTCTATTTGTTTGCTCCGATAGATGAGCAACCGGTGGCACATTTAACGGAATACGGTGATTCGGGTGTGGTTTCTTCAACACAATCAACAATTGATCCATGCTCTGCTTCAAATCTTTCACGATAGCAAAAAAAAAAAAAAAAAATGCAACAAGGTGCTGTTTGAAACACGAAAAAAAAAAATGAATTGATTTAAACGAATTAAAATGAATTGATTACTATTAATTTCGATTAATTACCAAAAGCTTACCATGCTTACTATCTTTTTATTTTTAAGAAAGATTTTTTACTATGCTTAAGTATTTTTTTATTTTTAAGAAGAAAGAAGTTATTCGTTGTATTTGTATTATTATGTGATGCTTATTAATTGTGTTCAATAAAATGGAAAGATCGTTTCTTTCTACATTTTCACTTTTATCACAGATTCATTAATTCTACTAATTCTATATCACTTTTAATCTTTTTTTTGAAAAAATCAATCGAATATTACTACTTAATGTTCACAATGTTAAAAGGCAAGAAAAAAAAGGAGCAATCAAAAATTAATCTTCATTATATCCATTTTTGTTGCAATGAAAATGGATTACCTATGATACTAATTAAACTTTGAGAATCTAACTTTTAACTTTCATAAGACTTTACTTGGTTTTTTTTTCGAAACTTTCTCTTCAACTGTCTTACTTCATTGCTTTTTTTTCTTATAATCGTATAACTTACTGAGGTATTCATTGGTTTTTCATATTTTTTGCTATTATAGAAATAAAACAGTTAAAAGGAAAGGAAAGGAAGAAAAATTAAAGTTATAGGCATCATAGATTAATTTTTCCCGAAAAATTCCGGAAAACTTCCGGTTTCTTCTGGTTACTCATACTCTATCATAGTAATGATTTCAACTAATGGTCTGAAAATAGTAAAATTTGGGCTGTGAGAGTTATTAAAAATTATGTTTTTCTTTGCCAACATGTTATAGTGTCACTTCAAGTTTTCAAATTTTACAGAATCTATCATTTTTAAACTTTTTAAATTTGATAACCTCTGATATAAAAGTTAAAATGATCTGTGGTTAGGAAAAGAAGATTAAGAATCAAACTACTTTATCAGAATTCTTAATCTTCCCATCCTTTACTTATTTCACCGAACAAATAACATGTTACTCATACATTAATATAATATGTTGTATAATTTTGCAAATTGATATAGCATACTTTATCAAAGTATAATACTGACCACAAATATATCTAACAAATGATTCGATGTGATAAAATATGTCATGCTGTATGATGACATGATATGACAAATGGCGATGTGGGATGATTGATTTGAAATTTAATTAATTAGCTCTTTCATTATTTCAGCGTTTTAATTATTTTATCAAAACTTGCATTCTGTAATAGATGTTAAATAATATGTTTGTAGCTTTTCCACTTTAGCACACCGAAATATTTTAGTTCTGGAAATTCTAAAACATTCTTTGATCTCTTTTAGATGTATTGATCGAAATTATTATGCTAATCGAATAATTAACTCTTCCATCTCAATTATCCTGTTACGTGTGTCTGTGTGTGTGGTACCTGTTTCATCTTTTTTAATTAAATCTATTAATTTCATATTATATTGCTCATACTTTATCACTACTATTATTACTCATATTTCGGGTTTTTCTTTGCTCTTTAACCTTCTCCTATCGGTTTAACTTTTTTTTATCATTTCATTTGAACACTTATAATATTTGATTTTTGATTTTGCTTTTATCAATTTCCATTTTGTATCGAATTTCGTCTTTTATCTCTATATGTATGCAATAATAGTAATAATCTTTTATAGTAAACAGGTAAAATTTTTGAGTATTTGATAAAAGAGGAAAGCCCCTCCACTTAATTAGTCCAAAACTAAGCCTTATTAGATTCCCAGGCTTCTATTTTCATCTTCCTTTGGCTTGATTTCTTCCATTCAATTTCCACTGTATTGAGAAGCATTCTGAATCATAAAAACGATTCATGCAAATGATTGAGGCTACTCATTCGAGGATACTGTATGGGACAATGAAAAAATTCATCAAATGGAGAATATCATTTAATATTTCTCGATTTCAATATTCAAAAATTGCACATTTCATTTGAAAATGCAACCGAGAACATATACAAAGGAAAGGCAATGAAATTTTTTTGAAATAAAATGATACATAATTGGGGTCAAACTAGGGTCAAAGGATTACCATAGCTATCGCTTCCTTAACGTGGTAGTTCGGAACATGATATTGATGTTGTCAGAGCTGTTTTCAGATTTTTTCGGGATTTTCCTTCACTGCAACAGATCTTCAATTAGCCTTCCACACATTTGCATGATGCATTCATAGTTCTTTTACCATTCAAATTTTTTCCTTCCCTTGAAATGCGGGATTATTTTAAGAAATCTGAGAAACCAAGAAAGCAGGGATAAATGTACTAATATTCATTCAATTTGTTGTATAAGGTGCCACTATTGTAAAGGTGTACTGTATTAGATCATTCGATATGACACGACAAGAAGAGAAACTTTAGTTTAAAATAACTCAGCTTTTCAGTGAAAGAAGCTTAATTACTTTTCACCTTGATCTATGAGATGAAGCAAGCTGATGTATAGAGAAGAATTATTTTAGAAAATTATTTTAATCAGACTTTTTTTTTTAGAATTACATTAATCACTTTTTTTTCCCCAGGAAATAAATTAGCTTGGATAACTCGTATTGGCGATAGTTTTTATTTCGGAAATTGCAAAAAGAAATGTTAGCTGAGATTGGTAAAGAGAAAGATAGTAGGATTAGTTGTAAAGTATGTAGAAGAAATGTATTCAAGATATTGGTCAATAGAATAGCCATTACTAGAACTAATATCAACTATATTGAATATAGGATAAAGGATACTTGTAGTGAAATAAGAGATGAATATGAATTCACTTTTGCGCCATTTGATAGACTGCTAAGGAGTATGATATCCATAAATATGGTAGATTAAATAATAAGAGATTATTAAAGCAATTCTATTGGTCTTGAAGGAGACGAAGAATGAAGCAAAGGATTGATTAGAATCCGGAATACCGAACTTTCTGAATGAATTTACTATTGTAATAATCATTCTTACAAAAATTCTCTCTAGACATATGGAGCTATTTTAAAACGATGACTTTGTACGGAAATAACCTTCCTCAGCTTTGATTAGTTTTAAGTTCACAGATTATTTCCGGAAAGGTACTACTACATTTACCTTTTCTTGACAAAAATGTCAAACAAGCGAGCGGCAATGTTACTTGCAACCAATTCGCTAGCATTTTGCGTCACCAACCTTAATACCAATGTAGTGTCACCAATAAACTGCTCAGCAAATAATTGTGTGAGATGATCGGTCATTTTTTCTTGCGGTTGCTAAAAATTAGCTAATATTAAATGAGTTTAAAAACGGATATTAAATATAGCTTATTTCAAGGATTTTCAGCAAGAAAGGGCGCAACATGTTCAACTATGACAAGTGCGCATATAATTATACCCAATCTGTTAAATTATCTTAAACTAAACTAACACCAAGTCTAACGAGTCCAATTAGAAATCGATAGCTTGAAGTGATCGAATTCAACACATAGATCCAGTAAAATAAATTGATTACTGTTAGGGTTATTACGATGAGTAGCCACCACCAAAGCGCAATGTAAATCTTCTCGTTAAACATATTTGCCATCAGGACACATTGAATGGTGTGGCGATGTACATTACCCATGACACGAATCTGAACTTTCACAACATTTATCATCTTCTTTCCGCTAACCTTTCCGCAGCATCATACATTACATCCTTTTATTTTCTTTCGCAACATTCATCATTTATTATTTTCTTTCCGCTAACTTTTCTGCAGCACATGCTTCCTTTTCATTACTCTATGAAAAAAGATGACAAACCTTAAAGTCGCACATGGTAACTCGCGGGAAAAGACCGGTATTTTGCCATGTTTGTTGTCTCACTAGTGCTTTCGTTAAATCATACCCATTTCCGCCCAAATAAAGTGATACTATCCAAAACTAAAAATGAATTAATTTACAATTAAAAACAACTCATATTTGCAGGGAATTACAAATTAAAATAAATCAAGCCAAAGCAAATGAAAATTTCCCGAAAAATCCTTTTCCTCTCACCTGTACTGTTGCATTTGCTATGAATAGTAATTTAGTTATTAGATAAATTGTACTGAGATAAGAATGGGTAAGAATCCTGAAACATCACTAATAAGATCAATTACATGAAAGAACAAGCTAATTAAGCTTCCTCATGTTAAACATACATACTGTCGACATTATTGTTAATTAAAAGCATCAACCTGATAGGCTAATCTCCTAGAACTACCAGAAATTTTTCATTGACTTTATGAGAATTGTAAAATATCCAAACAATTTGATCATTTTCAAAATATTTGCTATCCTAAAATCAATATTTAGTATGGTACCTTGTAAAGATAACAAGCAAATTACTATTCTGTAATATTTTAGGCAATTGTTTGGTTGATTTATCAGCATAATAGATATGATTAGCAATTGAATCCATGATATCATTTGCTTCATCATTACAAGGATCCATTTGACGTACGCTATCCGCCATTGATATCACTGCACGTGTTTGTACGTCTGCAAGAGAACTGAGATTAATGAAATTATTAATGAAAAGATTAATGAAATTATTTCTCATACTTTTCGAAAATTTAAATTAAATCAAAAAAAATGCACAGACTGTTTGCTTCAATTTCTAAAACTACAATTATTTCCTAAAACTTGATAGAAAAAAAAACGAACTTGAAGTCCAGTTAAGCATTCGCCAGAAAACGTGAGGTATTATGAAAAACATTGCTTGCAATATCAATGTGAATGGTACCCACTAAAGTAATTCAGAAGTTAATATCACATGATTATGCATCATCATCCTGATATAATCTGTTTATCAATTACGATCAAATTAGTTAAGAATTGGTAATAGCAAAAGTTTGATAACAAAATTGTTCTATTTGATCACTGTGGATCGAAAGGATATTGTTACTATCATTACTTGATAATAAGTGATCAATTTTTCTTCCCGGTATTTCTCGTTTTGTGGCATTTCCTGATCCAATGGAATGTAGTAGGTATTTTCCACGAAACAGTAATCTTCCGCATATTGTTCCCACGATTTTTGTGATGCTAATTGAGCAGGTAACCAACATTGAATTGGATCACCACCATATTCCTGCATAATGCATTTTTAAGGATGAATTTTTTTAAAGCTATTAAATTTCAGGAATTTCTGAATTTTCAGCATACTACCAATAGTACCATATAGTTTTGATCGATCTGATGATAATCCTCATATCAAATTGAGTTGCATTTATTTCATTTCAATTTAATTCAATCGATTTAAATCCAATTAACTCAGTTCAATTCGATCACACCCATCATTTTGAAGTCCTCGTAATATTTTCCTTTACTCGTATTGTATTGATCTTTTATAAGCTATTCTAAGATTGAAATTTTGTGAAATTTTTGACGCCATTTCAGATCCAAATCATAGATTCTAATTCGATCTTCGATGTGAATTAAAATTCTCTGAATTTATGGTAGTGGGATTATAGAATATTATCCTTTAAATTAGCTAAACAGTAGCATTCCGGAATGTCAACTGAGCAAGGCAACCAATTGATGACAAAAAATGGTCAACTTTCTTTTAATGTCTTGAATAAAGATGACAAGTTCACACCTCCCCTTTTAGCACAATTAATTGTTGTCTTTGCTAATTAATGAATCCAAATATGTTTAAAGTGAAATCAATGTAACAAAAATAACAGATGTTATTTGTCATTACCGTAATCAGCAAAAGTATAAGTGAATTCAGCATTGAGGAAGGACATTTGAGTTGTAACACAATAAAGTACCAGAGATTGAGAAATTTTTGGTAAAGGATGATGAAACAAAAGTAAATATGACGAATGATTTATTGATCGGGTACGGTAGGTAGATAGGTAGGTATGTATATAGTACTGAATCAAAAAAGGCAACAAAAAAGTGTACATAAACCAGAGTCATTTTATAAGTTAGTCAAAATGATAAATGATAAAAATGAAACTTAAGCGAAGTATAGACATAATGAATGGTCAATTGCGCCTAATGCAATTACGAATTTCATGCTACTTTTACCATAAGTAGAATAAACCCTTGGAATAGTTGTCTTGCCTGTTGTATTCTGGTAGAACGGGAAGGAATAATTCCAGAATTTGCAAAGAAATCCTGGACGATGATAATAACAATAATAATAATTATCATGAAAAAGAAATGAAGAAGTGAGAGTTTGATTGTTACATCAGAAAATATTGAAATGAATTAAAGAAGTGATAGATGTCATCTAAATTTTTTCTGTCCTTCTTCAGCATAATTTCATAACTTAAGACTTCGGATGAGTACAGAAATGAATGACAACAATGGTTTTCAACGGGTAATTTCATGAGAACGGTTGTATGTTAAATGAAAAACGGACTGGGATTATTCTTATCAATGTTTGATAAAAACTAGTATGTTAAAAGTTTTGCTTAAAGTTTATTTTCAAATTTAACAAAATTTATTATTTTTGAATTTTGTGATCATTGCTATAAATTGAAAAAAGTTCAAGTGATCATTGATCAGGAAAAGAATTAGGAATTATTGATTGCCTCACAGATCCTTTTGAAAGATTTCAAACAATTAAATGTCACCTTCTTTTTATTATGAGGTAGTAGTGAAAAGGAATAAATAGTAAAGGACAAGGACAGATTGTTTGTTTCATGTCATATTTGTCACACATTGGGAAAATGAAACAATATAATTGAGAAACCTTGGCTATTATCGTAAATGCAGCAACAAGTAATATCAATGTAGTGACGTGATAATTTAGTCGATCGATGGAATCTTCTTCATATCGTGGTTTTGTCAACGATTCGATCACTATCGATAATTTATCCATACCAAGAAGAAAGAAAAAAATGAATGCTTATTTGCATGTTGCAAAAACTTTAATGAAGTTTAAAAATAAATTTTTAACTATTAGAATCAGAATTACTTCCTTCAAATATTTTCTATAAACAATTTATTTAATTCAAATTTTCAGTTTCAAGCTAAAATACCATTTTTTATGAAAATATTCATATTAATTTGGATATTAAGGAGAAATTTTGCAATGAAAATTCAATACGAAATGAAATGAAATAAATGCAAATTAAGATATATTAATGAATGAATCATGATTAACCTATGAAGAGATTATTGATTAATGAAGGAATGATAAGAGTGATGATTAGGAAATTGAAAATGAAATAATCAACAAAAAAAAAAAAGTGATTTCATCTCCCAATTTTATCAATGCATCTTCTTTATTGCACTGATTTATTTCCAATGATTTCAGGGAATTTTCGTTATTTTATTTTCTTTTTTCTTCTTTTTTTTTTCAGAGAAGCGAAAAGAATGATTTTTTGCTGTGAGCCAATCGACGATTTGCTCTCTTTAGACAAAATCCATGCCTCGTTTGTTCATATCACTGTTTCATATCAAAAAGCTACCATATCGACCGAAACTTTTTTTTCGTTTTCCAATAGTTACACTCTTAATTTTAGCAATTTTAAAAGTGCCACTTCCATCACGTCACCACTATTAAAGTGTTCCTAACTTCATCTACAACATCTAATCTTCAGCACTTCCTGACTAAATAATTTTCTCTTTTTTCCTTTCTTTTTTTTTAAAGAAAGGCCATAGTGAATGTTACACATTTCGAAGATATTTTCTTGTAAAATTATTGAAAATAAAAATATACACATGTTATTTTGGATAATTAATCTCTTGCAGCGATCCAATATGCAACAAATGGGTTCGAATATTTTGAAGAATATGAATGGTATTAAGTTGGAAAATTTACATTTCTGCTTTGCTATTTTCTTATCTTCATATTAACGCAATTATACAGGTGAGCTATTTGTGAACATTGATCACTATATTTAAATGATGACAGTGATGACATTTAAAGCATAGCGGACTGAATTGTATAATATCAAAAAAAAACCTTTCGCTTGTAAATTCCTTGTAATTGCAAACAATGTAACTTCCAGTAAACAACATTTTTATTAGCTACACTAAAGTATATCATATCGATAAAACTTTTTCTTTATACGTGCCACTATATGGCATAGAGAAAGCAATGCATCCAGATGGACGTGATTGCAAGGAAACTGAAATGCCAACAATTTACAACGAACCATTAAATGTCGATCTAAGGAAAAGAGTCATACTTCTCATAGTGAAGTAATTCAATATGCCACATATATTCGGAACTGATAACAACTTATCAAAACGAGAAGCGCAATGTTGTCCAAGAAATGGTAAAGAAAATGCTGACCATTTGTTTTGCAAAAAATAAATTCATAAAATTATGCATCAAAAAAAAAGACTTTGAGGAAACAAAAGTAAAACAAACGTACTGATTGCCTTCAAAAATATTCTTACAAATAATACCATACACAAATCGCGCGTATATGAACGCAATTACGTACGTGTAAGAAAAAACATACACTGCATTAACACAAGGCATATGTGAACAGATTTTACTAATATCCTCGCGGGGAGAATGTTTACCACTATCGGAATTACCAAAAAAAAAAATCAACAAACTTATATCCTTAACTTATCAGATTAAAAAACTTTCTGCTGCTATCATAACTAATGCTATTAATGCTGCAACATCCCCAAGACCAGTGATATCTAACTAAATGAAAATCACCCAAGTTTGAAACTGACTTCAATGAGCTTGAAAAGTGGTAAATATATTTCAGTGGACAATTTATCAGTTTTTAAGCTTATTCAAACCATCCAGCCGTGTAACACTCAATACCTTCGTCCTACCCTAAAGACTATTGAATATTTAAAATCTGCATTCAATCAGCTCCTTAAATTACAATTAGCCTTACCAGAAGAAAAAAGAAAAACATACTCTCTACCGCCGAATATTAGTTTCAAAAAAAAGAAAAGAACTTGCAAGCGTTTGGCCAAGTTGAAATAAAACACGGCAAAGTGATAAGGAAAAATGAACTTCCAAGAAAAACTTCCGAGATTATAACAAATTATAACCATAACTAAGAAATAAAGAGAAACAATAGTCAGTCTTTAATAACATAAAGGAAATAATGCATCCGCTCATCTTAGCCCTATTTTATTTACTGACCGGAGTAACTGGTGCTAACGCGATAATTGTTCCGACGATTGTAATTATTGTGGAAACTGCCATAACCGCTTCGTTGTTGACTTCCGTAATTGTAACCTAGAAGTATATTATAGTCAGGAAAATTGAATTCAAATTTAGTAAATCTTAGTTGAAATGACTTCTGTGGGTCTTACTTTGTCCTGGTATGACAGATACCTTCATATGGTTCCTTCTTTCACGAAGCTTCCTATCGTCATAAAAGGTGAATAAAAAATATGGAATTGATGAGAAATCCTAATCGTAGATAATGAAAAAAATGAAATGTTTTTGTAAATAAATTTCAATAAGCAAAATGCTTTATCCAGCTTAAAGCAACTATATTTATCAGCTTCGTGAACCATATCTAGAATAAATAGAATACATTGCACTAAGTGTGCAGCTGAGAGAACTAAGAAATGAAGCCGTAGAAATTAAGTGCCAATTGCAATCAACAATTTTATGTATAGCTCGGAACAGTGGGATAATGGCAGTTCCATAAGAGCAAGATTAACCAGAATTGTAGCGATAGCCACTGCTCATATGCCCACCACGGCCACCACGTCCACCCATGTATCCTCGAGGACGGCGATATGTAAGTGAACGCACCGCAGAATGTCCAAATGTCTCTTGGTTTGTTTCACGCTCTTTTCTCCAATCCGTACGAGGTTTCCTATAGTAAGAAAAAGACATGTTTTATGTATTGGAAAAATCACTCAGAAAACCCAGTTTTCTTGCAACGATGAAATGGTAATATAGATAAAAATTAAAAAATGTGCTGTGAACATACCCTTCCTGTTTTTCAAGCGCTTCACATGAAATTCGATCAAAAAATGATGAGCTTTTATCGTAGTACCGCTTTTCCAGTTCCTCCTGGCCATTTTCAGCGATCTCTTCTTCGACAACATCTGAACCAGCATCAGATCCCGTTACTGACTTTTTACTTCCATCTAGAAAACATCCAAAAAGGAAAAATGAAGGACCACGGACCTCCTTCCATCTCTGCATATCCAAACAGATGGTCCATTTAAAACCTAGTAATTATTTGTCAATAAATTGTGATATAGCAGAATAAAAGATCTTGAACAATAAACGGATCATACGAATAAATTAACCATAAATAGTACAAGATCACTACTTACGCGGGCTATTAGATATGAAATAATGTTGCCTATAATTTGCAATAATACTGAACGCTTAAATAATGACAGCATCGGAATAAGGATTGGTCTGTCATTCAGTCCAGCAGTGTCTAACATTACTGGAGGTTTCGCAATGCTATTGCAGTTTCAACTGCTGCGATATAATGTATTGCTGTCCAACATCATAGTAAATAATGATATAAAGGACAACAGGCAATAAGTGAGAAGGACAAGTATATAAAAATCAAAAATTTCTTATCGTCGCCTCAAATATGTCAATTTGATCATTGCTAAAATACTGATACAACTTCAAAAAATTGTATAGACCTGTGAAAAAAAAATCGCTAAAAATCGGACATTAGAAGTACGCAGGAAAGCACTATACAATTCTCATTTCATTTTACAATAACTAACCCTCCAGCTTGGTCTTCTTAAGATCGAGACTGATATGATTCAGCGTTTCTTGGAATTGTTCATTGGCCTTCTCAAAATCGTAATCACTTTCAAACTTCAGCTTCTCTTTCGACTGTGGCTTGCCACCTACCCCACCACGATGACTTCCTCCACCGCGCTGATAATTTACACTACCTCCACGACCGAAGAAACCTCCGCGACTTTCGCGATAACTGTTCTGCTGTCCACCTCGTCCATAGTTCCCCTGATAAGTCCCACCAACAGTTGGATAATTTTGCTGTCCTGGAATTTGAAATATCTTACAGTTTTGAAATATAAAGGCTATTTGAAGCAAGCTACAAGCCGTCCATTTTGCTAACGGCAGCATCACTATAGCGGAATGAAATACGGCAGGTTACACCCGAGACTATACAGTAAAAATGATCAGGGTACAGTTGGAAGCGAACGAAAAAAAAAAAACAAAACGATCATCATACTTTGATCAGCACGAAAAATCCCAAAAAAGGAGATGCATCGAAATAACAGTGATGATGAAAAGGACTTAACGCATCAGTTTCTCTCTGACATCATAGTGCTCCGAAGAAAGCAATAAATGCAAGGAAATATGATTTAGATTTGTGACAGCCTAACGCAGGTATAATGAGCTAGTGCTAAGTCTCGACCACCACAACGTCCCAAACCGTTCTGCTAAACGAAAAAGACAAAACAAAACGTTAAATAGGAAACAGTACAAATCAGGAAGTATATTTTAAGCTCTTTCCTTGCACTAACAAAGCCTTAAGTATGTATAAACTGACGTCCTGTATTAAGTGCTCCTTGATGAATCTGTTGCTGAAAACCACCACGGTTTTTAGTACCTGTCGCAGGTTGTATTGCATTTGGCAGTGAACCTGTACGCTGATTGCGCCCCGCACCAGGAGCACGCGAATGTGCCGGATCTTCTGCTGGAGAAATGCGATTCGGTGTGCCAGAACGTGACGCTTTAAATACATTGGAATTACTCTTGTAAATAAATAATATACCAAAACTTGGTAAAGTAATAAATTATATAATCCTGTACAGTGACACATTTTCTCCGTAAACCATTTTTTTCAGATTAACTTACAGCAAAGCCATTTTTATATTCTCCGTCTAATTTATAGAAAAATATTGTTTTATAAATTTCGTATAAAGATTGGTGCAAAAAAGATTATTAAAAAGATTACAAATAACTAAGTTAAATTTTCAATTCCCAAATTTATGGTCAACTAAATAAATCAAACTGTGGAAGAACTCACATCCAGCGCTAATAATATTGCTGCCTATAGGTACATTTGGAACTGAGGGATGCATTGGAATGGTGCGTCCAGAAGAAATCGATAGTATGGCTGGATCATATGCCAAACCGCTAGCAAGCTGAGGTACCGGTTTTGGTGTTTCACATACAATCAGATCTTTGATATCTGTTGCTTTGAAAATAATATATTCATATATGTCATCACGAGCAGCAACTGGATTTGGCGTTGGTCTGTCTTCTGTTCCGAACGAGCGCACTGAAATATATCACATCAGGAGAGAGCAGCAAAATGAAATCCAGCAGCAACTTCAAAAAAAAAAGCTCTAACTTGAACGTTTCATTGGACTATAGCTACGGCAAAAACTCGACAATGTGCAAACAAGACAGGCATATTTGGTGACGAATACTGACCAATTGAAAAAATCGGACGGATTAAGATGCTATCATGAGTTACCACTCTTTCTACTGCCTGCTTAAACTGTGGCTCCTGCCTGCTGTTTTCAGTCCGTCTACCAACTCAGTCTTTCATATTAAACAAGCAAAATGAATATAAAATGACTGCAGCATCTAATCATTTATATCTTTATTCCGTATCAACGAGCATAAGACCGATCAACCCAACCCAACATCTGATTTGGTGTTACAATATTCGCGTTAGTTACATACACTCAGGGAATTACACTTGACTTGGAATATCATCATATATAAGCAGGAAATTCAGTACAGTAACCTTTGGCAAGAGCAATAGTTGATTCATTCGTATCGACGGTATATAATATTCCTTCATAGCGTATATCCAATTTGGATATTAAACTTATTCTGCTCCCAATGTAGGGAGTTTGCTGTGCCATTATGCCACAGTTATGCAGCCAGAATGAAAAACGCAATGAATAATCCCTACCTACCCTGAAGATAATAACACGCAACCTCAAAGTAATAGCAACAACGATATATTCACGAGAGATAATCACAAATATTACGGCTGATCTTCACGCAATCTTTACGACACATCTCTGTCCTCTGTATATTATGCTGCAGGTTTCTTCCAAGAACGACCTACACTATAAACCTAAGTATATGTGTTACTTAATCATGCTAAACATGTATGCAGACCAAAGCGCAACATCCCGAATATTGCGTGAAGAACTCTTCCAATAGTGTCTTGCTTACGAAAAACCTGGGTTTTTAGGATCTGTTGGTTATCAAAATTGATTTCCGAAAGTCGATTGTAAATGGAACTTTGAATAGATGCTCTGAAACTTTGCAAATATGAGTGGAAAAGAAATGAACATGTAAAAACTTGAGAACACGTAAGATATAAAAGTATCTCCAAAGCATGTCATTTTGAAGAAAAACAACAAAACAACCTAAAAGTACACCAAATGAAGGATATATGGGAATAGATAATATCACCATCAGCAGAACCCATCAGTTGTATTGAAGTAGATCAAGTATCCATTAAAAGTGACCGAAGAGATAGCATAGGCTATAAATACTTTGTAAAGTAATCAATTACTTCTTCACTTACCTTACCCCGGTCCAACATTGCAGCCCATCTTCCCGGCATTCCAAAAACTATGTAAACATGAAGTGCACCGACAAGCATTTATAAAGGAAAAAAGACATTCGTTGATTGTGTGCGCTAGCTTCTTCACCATTTTCAGTATTTTAACACATACATAACACATATGCATACATACATACACATACACGTACACACACATACATACATACACACATACACACACACACAGTGTAGAGTATTTTAACAATGTATATTGTAAGAAAAGGACGTAGAAACGCAAAATCCATGACACTAAAACAGTATAACATGAACAGGAAGCGAATCAATATCTGGCATAATAAATGAGTGAAAGACTAGCAAGAAGGTAGATGAAGCTTAGACTTTAATAAAAAAGTGACTCTTAATAGGAAAACGAAAACATTTTGACTAAGAAAAACAATTTTCATTGAACATCTTTAAAGTAGGTGAACACATTCATTAGTTTGTTCTAGCTAGTTTTCTTTTCAAATCATCTCTTTGTTTGATTCCTATACTTCATCACTTTCCTCGCCGTATACCATTTCTACCCATTTTTCAAATTATTACTGATGAAGAAAACCGAGAACCATGTTTACCATAAACTCTTACATTTAAAACATACTTGAAGAAGCAAATCAATTATATATG
>NW_018108515.1:53439-55177 GCF_000183805.2 Loa loa
TATATATATATATATATATATATATATATATATATATATATATATATATATATATATATATATATATATATATATATATATATATGCCTCTCTCTTATAGAAATCAGCCCCAATTTAGTAAAAACCCAAAAAATAAAGAAAACAACTAGGTAGGATGAAGATAAACGCTGACCGATATTTACGTGAACTGAAAGATATCTACTATAGTAACATAGCACTGCCATAACATTTGTTCTGCATTATACAGGTAATGACTGTTATATCATTACATCGCATCGAATAACACCTGCTATTACTAATGTTGATAAGTAACACTCCCTGTTTATAAATGTTGGTAAGTGATATCATTTAAAGTCATGGTTAATACGAAAGAGTTGAAACAACAAACATAAGTTGCAACGCTATTAAACTCTCGGTATGGAATACGCTGCGATATGCAGATCATTGGACTCCGTGTAGACCTGTGTTATCACGGTGACACCGAACGTGAATTTATCCGACAACGATGACTCCGTGAGACACCCACACGGAAACCAACACATACCTTCTCTCAAACATGTCCTTACGTGTCACATGCACACGCATATGTAAATGCACCCACGTATGTACAAAATACCACCCACGTGCACGCATGCACACACACATACACAGACACGCCCACACGCACCCATCCATATGTGCAAAGAGACACATGCGACCTAATGAGACACATAGCGCCCGCCCCTACTCCCACCTCTCATCCTGCTCCTCTTCGTCCGAAGTGCTTCCTCAATTTGAAAATTGCGGTTTCGACAGTCTTGTGCTGCTGTACCATCAAGGGAAAAAGTGATTGCGGAAGAATGAGCACGGAAACGCGAGAGGGTACATGACAGTACGACAGCTCGAAATGCTGGTGAGATAGTAGTGTGACGAGTGACAAACTCTGAGAGAGGCAGAGTGGAATTTTGAGAGGTTCATGGTGAGAAGGATTTCCCAATAAGTCCCCCTGCAACCAGTGGCGACTTCCCGCTTGTTTCAGGAAAGAACCGACTTTAAGGAACAATTTGTAAATGTAGGCCTTAGATTCTCGAGACTAATTCCAATATTTCGAAATCTCTGCAAATACTGACACCCATACCCATCACAATATGTGTCCACTCTTGTTGCTCCAAGTCATCTAATCACCTGTCGCACTTGTCGCTTTGTGAACTTCCCCATGTGTAGATTGGATAGATCAGTGGTGGGACAGTTAGTATTGTATTTCAGTATCAAATAAATAAAAGCACTAATTAGATTCAAACAGTTATTATATAGTTTATAAATGAGTAAAAGCAGTAGTGATGGCTTGCATAAGTGGTGAAACAATACATTGGTTGAAGACTACCTGACCAGAATGTTTGATAAGAAATGATATGACAACGACAAAAAAAAGAAATGGGTACATGAATGAATACGAATCAATGAAACGGTTTGATGTAGAAATGAAAGACGCACAGAGGTTTCACCATACAATAATCCTGTCTAAAAAATTTTTCGCTTTCAAACGAGCAGTGATACTAATAACAATAATGATAACAGTGCTAATAAGCATAACAATAATAATAATAATAAATAATAATAGTAATAATAATACTGATAATAACAATCACAATAATAATAGTAATAGTAATTAGTAATTAATAACTAAGAATTAATAGTTAATTAATAATTAGTAGTTAATAATTAATAATTAATAATAATTAATAATAATAATAATAAT
>NW_018108515.1:55798-64059 GCF_000183805.2 Loa loa
TAATAATAATAAATAATAATAATAATAATAATAATAATAATAATAATAATAATAAATAATAATGCTCTATAAGCAACAATAATAAATATAATAATAAATGTTAAAAGAGGAGAAATACTAACTGCCCTAGAATTAAAACTGAACAATCACCAGTACTACGGAGTGAAATCACATCAACCCTGCAGAAAGCAGACTAGAACAGACAATAAAAAGAATACTGCTGGAAAATGGTTCAATTCGTATCTGAACTGCTTTGATGTTACCAAAATATATGAATAAATAGAAACTCTAATTGACAATTCACTTATGTAGGTGTCTTTCTTCAAAAAAAAAGGAAAAAAAACATTAGGCGTTAAAAAATTGAGGTAGCGAACCAAAGGTTGAGGTAGCTATCAAGATATTACGTGTTTGATATAGATGTGCTCATGACATAATTACCCGCCTTAAATGAAAGAAAGAGTCCTGGTTAAAAAATTTCTAATAAGACTTACCTTTACAAACTCTGAATAATGAATAAAGATCAAGCGGAAAGAACAAGAGCGGAAAGAACATAAGGCTGGTTTCTTTAACAAAAAATAACTTTAGTATTTCTTCACAGCAAAGCGAGCTTAATTTGCTCTGTCATGAAGTGATCCTAATTCTCTCACGGTAAAGGACAAAACAAAAGGAGGTAAATATATTACTATATAAGAGGAAATTAAAACACTATGAATGAATCAAGAAATTAGAGAAGTTGTGTGAAGAGTACATTATTCTGAACAGAGTGAAATTGAAATAATAAAAAGGATCTGGAAAAAAAGGATAAACAAATTTCCAACAGATATTTGAAAACAGCCAGCCGAACTTCTGAATACAAGACGCTTTTTACTCATTCGTTTTCAAACTGCCCGTCTTGTTAGTCTTTTCTAAAACACTACTGCAACTTTTGCTAATAGATTTTATACAGCTCTTCAGAAAGGTAAATGAAATGGATCAAGAAATAACTAAGGAGTAAGATAAGATAAAATGAAAGACTGCCATATCTTAATAAGTAAAAGAGGAAATGTCAATCTATATTATTTAGCTAAAATCTGACGGATATGTACAGTTATTCCAGTCACTGATTTCAACCACCATTGTCTTACATACAAATGAAAAATCCCGATAAATGACAACATAGTCCTTTATTAGACAGAATAAAAGATTGCAATATCTTAAATGAAGGAAGGACTCAAAACAATCCAACAACTACCATTAATTGTCAACAGTTCTGATCCAGCTGGAGTGCACCATATCCATACGGAGTTCCTCGACGATCCGTCGACCATCCTTTTGAGTCCGACTACAATGCATTTGTTCCCAATGGTGCGCAAATTCGACCATTGTAAACGTACGGTAATCACACTGACAACAACTCAGCTCTTGTCGAGGATATCTCCTGCAGTCGATGTCTCCTTTCAATTTGATCTATAAAACGAAACTGATCTACTAGCAAAACTAAAAATCAGTTCTTTAGCATTTTGAAAAGATACATATTTATGAGGCCAATATTTATAGGTAATTTCGATATTTGATTCTGTCACTCATTGTTTATTTACGGACAACGAAGTAAGAATAACTGTGTTTGGCATTCAAGTTAGATCATTTTTCACCAAATGATGATTATTTTTTAAATACAAAACTATTCCATTTATGTCTGATACTAAGCTCGATTTAACTTTACTGCCTACTTAATCAATCAAATTACGGATCTTCATTAAATCCGATCTGATAAATAGTACAATGCAAACAATTCAGTGTTCATGAAGTCCGAACCATAAGCAAGCTAATCACAACACTTGCGAAAGGCTTACGTATGAAAAAATTGGGATTTAACTGTGCTAACATTAAGAAATGAATGTATTGCCAGATCGGATTCAATAATACATTGCTAACAAAAGAATAAATCAATACCTGCGATTCATCGGGATTTGTGATAGCTTTTTTATAAAAAAATGAAATGGGTACATCCATGTGATGAGTGGCAACGTGAAAATCAACGACATTTTTAGTTTCCGACGAATAATCACAAAGTTCGCACTTGAAGAATGATTTTGCCCCGTGCTTTTCGAAATGTGTATTATATGCTATGATCGTATCGCATCGGAAAGAGCATCTGCTACAGGTGAACTGAAAATTGTCGGAATTCAAACTGGAATCTTATTAACTCTTACTGTAAATAACCTATTATCTAATTCTATTGGCTTAGATCAATATTAAGTCTTTTGCTTTTCGCTAAGTGAAGTGCATTAATACGAGTAATTTTCAAAACTTGAATTTGATTGGGTCTAAATTCTAAGCAAACTTGTTCTTAATTCGAGTATAATTTTGATTAAAACATTTTGTTGTTTAAAAAAATGCAGGAAAAAAACTCCGAAATTTGCTAATTTCAAAAAATGAACTGCCTTCACATGAATCACATGAAAAAACTTTGAAGTTCTATTTCATATTGTGATATCTAGTACAATCATTACGAAAGGGTAGCATATGTCCAAGATCACTAACCTGCCTGTCTGAGCGTTTATCCGGTCGACGAATTTTTGGCCTCACAAATGGTTCAGAAGTATTCTGTGCGGCTCGCTTGATGGATGTTGTCAGTCGTTGCTGTATGTGCTGCAATACTGAGGTTATATTGAAAGAAACAAATGGGACACATCTTTAGTGCAGTACAAATAAAGATGTTGAAATCCAAGGCTCAAAAACCTTGTAAACCGGTGAAAACTTGAAGTTGAAATCAACGTGATGATTCTGAACTAACTCTAAAATACTCAATGCCAACCAGAGCGTGATCAAGACGATGCTGCTCGAAGCGATCGTGATAAGCAGTTTTGTAAGGGCATATTGCGCACTGATGAACTTTAACATCTGAAGGGATCGTTTCCGGACTCTGATGATATCGATGTCTTAGCAATCGCTTCCTATAAAATATCCTTGCTATGGATGAATTTTCGCACGAGCTACCGAGACTTTGTCAAGTGATAAGGTATAAGACAACCTCGCACAATCGTTGGTATTTGTGATTTATCATTCTTTTCATCTCACTCATAGTTAAATCCTCTGGGTACAGAGATGATAGTCTCAGTCTTGAAGATTAAAAAAGAACTCTGTCCTTCATTAGACCCCTTATTTTAGCCTCCAAAGAACTTTACAGTAAGGCAAAACTTGACACAAAATTGAAGACTAACCTATTCTTCGCAGCCGAACGAGATGGCAATGAAGGAAAATGTAGGTTTAAATGCCTGTGTAAAGAAATCGGACAAAGAGAACTGTATGTACACAAATTGCAACCATACTGACGATGTCCGATATGCATTTCTTCGTGATAATTGAAAAGTACCTCATCTGTCCCAAAATAGGGACACTGTTTGCAGCGAAATACCTTAGTTAATGATTCTGAAATAATACAGAATAAAAGAAAAAAATAGTACCAAAGTTACACCAGTCTGGAACCAAAAAGGATATAGAAAAAACAAAAACATCGAAGACATGCTAACGAAGATGAAAACGAGATTCCTTTTTACTTCCAGCATTTAATATTCCTCTCAGGATATAAATTGTTCTGTGGTTAGTTTAGAGAGCTATTCACACTCAAATATCACTAACTTCACCCACACCAATAAACAATTGGAGAAAATGAAGTTAGCAAGCTGTATTCCATTTTCTTACCTGTGTCATTCATTGCTTTAAAATTAGGCAATTTTGAGGCAATGCGGCTCAAATTGAATTGATAAGTTTTTGCATCCTTTTGACAATTAAGCCAGAGCACATTTGTGGAACTTACTATACAGTCTTTCCGTTCCTCTTTCACAACATCTTTTTCCACTACACACATTCCACTAGCACTGATTTCTTCCGAATAATAATCTTTCATCACTCTAAAAAAAGATTGCACGTCAGAAAAGGTGAAATATAAATTATGTCATCATGGACTACTTCGCTGTTCCTTTTAACTCGTTTCAAACTAAAGAAAGACTAAATACTTAGTCTATTTTATTTTGGATTCAAACATATAAATTTATACGAAACTGTTGAATTTAAACCTACCACAGCATAAATACAAATAATCAGCAAAACCAAAAAAGTACAGTTCTTACATGAATTCTTCCATTTTCCTATCATAACTTTCTGGACTATCATGATTCTTGTGACTTTGACGATGCTTCACTAAACAGAAATTTGAGCCGACACTGTAGCTGCATAAATCACATTGATAGCGTGATGCCTTTCGATGCTTTTGTTTATGATGCCAGAATTTTCCATAACCACTACATTTAAAAGGGCATTCCCTGAAAGAGCACAAGAAATACTGAAATCAATGATCAGGTGGGAAATCAAACTTAATTTCGAATTGAACCGAATTGAATCAGCGACTGCAGTTCATTCACATCAGTATATTCTCCGCTAAATATTTTACTTCCATGAAACATATATATATACATACTAAATCATGGCCTAATATGTATCATGAGGAAAGAATTATTTTAGCCCTCCATAACTAAAAAATTAAAATAATAACCGAAAACTCAGAAATATCACGAAGAGAGTTTATGAAGCGATAATAACTGCGAAGTGTGCATTGATGTGTGGTAAATGATAAAGACCAGAAAGCATCTCAGATGTGTGAGATGTTCTAGAAGTTCTAAATAAACCAGAAATGCCTGCGGCCCTCATTTTATAATCATTGCAACAGAAAGTAGCTATTACCATCAGTAACCATCAGTAAAACTCTTAACTTACCGGCAAGAATATTCTCCATTTGGAAGTTTAGCCGGTTTGTTGCTAACAGCTAGCTTGCTTGATGAAGAATGGGACAAGGATTCAGTTGATGGATGCAGTTTCATATGATCATGTAATTTCGTTTCATAAGAAGTACTGAACGTACACTTTTCGCAACGTAATCGACCATTCCACAAATGATTCCTAAATGGAGGGGGAAAGAATGAATATCAAATAAATAGGTATGTAACAATTCTAATTCCAGTTCTCACTTAGGTGTAATTTTTATAAGCTGTTTTCCACATACTATCAAACTTCTCCAATTACAATTCTTATCCAAAAACAACATTGTGTCTCCCACTCTTACTACAATAGCGGGATAATACGCTGCTAGTAACTATGAATCAGAATTTTGATTGCCATTCCTCTTCCAATCCTTAACATAATTTAATCTTTACAATTAACCTGTGATGGATAAAAAGCGTAGCGCATATCCGTGTTCTATAGGGACACCAACGACAAATATACACGCTTGACAATTGATGACCACTTCGTTCTCCCACAATTTTGCCACGACGCCGTAAAATACAATGATTTTTGAAGCCCTCGCCTTTCCGTACCTGTACATATGAATCGTTTAAATCAATATTCTATCTAAAACATTTCCGGGAAAAAGTGATCAGAAGGAATGGATGAAATCTATCACATTACCCTAATCGTGAGGAAATAACGACGCTGCAAAATACGTTTTAGAACACAGAGATCCGCAAAGCAGAACTAACTCTCTGGCTAGTCAAGACATCATAACTTGATGTTACAGCTAATCCTGCAAGCAATATCCTAGTTAATCAAAGACTTTTCGAACTGAAGATTGGGTAACTTACGTTCCAAGTTTCTACAGGAATACAATTTATGATTAAGCAACATTGACCTGGGAAAGTCGGAAGAGGGGAAGGAAAGAGCACATAAGATTGAAGAAATGATCTGAATGGTCATGAAATAATCCAGCATTCTCATCAAATCATTCATTCATTATTATAACTTTTGTGCACTTTTCAACTACACTTCAAATTGAGACGTTCGATTCAAGTAAGTTTTGTCCGTAACAATAAAACTTTCCCTTTTTCAGTGTATAATACCTCTGTTAGTGGTATTTAAAGTGAGGATTTGGACGAATGTTACTATGCATTTTGATTATAAAATGCAAATTAACATAACGTATTCTATACCATACGATTTATCATACGACAATTAACAACCTCTGTGATAATCAAAGATGATAACCTTTGGGATAATCAACGACAAACCCTCTTGTGATTACTAATAAGGTGGAAAAGTAGCCAACATCCTTCCGCATATCAACAAGAATGTTATATTTCTGGACAATAGATCCTGTCAATCCTCAGACCTAATCATTTGCCCTATTTTTGCTACTGCCAGGAAGGCATTTCGTCATATGTCACAAATTGAGAAGTCCATTATTAAGTATGAGTACAACGAAACATTAAGATTACATTGTTGGAAACGCCAGTGATGCCTTCTCTTTCAGCCATATGAAGTTGCAAATGTGCATCGAGAACGTGAGATCGTTTTGTACTATATGTACATTGCTCACATGCAAATTCTCGTTTCCCAACATGCATTTGTGCGTGAGTTCGCAAATCGCAGATATGTCGGCTGGTATAAGGACATTCACTGCACTTTTCCACTTTCTAAAAATATGAATGAGTGCATAAAACTGCCGAATATCACAATGTACTTTTCATGTAAACGACATAAAGGTCATTTCCTTCAACTTATCCCTCGCTTTCATTATTTTTATTCTACGTTTACTGGATATTCTAAATTTTGTAACACGCAAAAAAAAAACAAAAAATAAAATGAATACTACTAATCATATTTTGATCCAAATTATGAGTAGTCAGTGATTTCGAAAAACTGGTAATTACTTCATCCATTTCCAATCTTTTACAGAAAATAAATAAATGAATGCGAAAATACACAATGAAATTTAGAAAGCGTAATGATAAGCAAACCATTCGTACAGTAGTAGAGGTAGAAGTTTTCTCATTATCGTGGAGAACTTTTGGACGTCCAGGCATCTGAAGCAGCTTGGGGATTTCCTGGTGAAGTCGCAGATGTTGCATCAGTACGACTGTTGAACGGCATGAGAATGTGCAATGTTTACACTGGAAAATATGGATATATATAAGTTGTGAGAAAAATGTTGTTTGACAATCACTGGAACCCTATGTCCTTTTTGGCATCAAATAATTACAGGGCTTATCGAATGGAAAATCAGCATTCGTGAAGCAACGAAAACAAACGATTGGGATGCAAACTAACTTGATGTTCAGCTTTTACGATATGCTTATTTTCATGTCGCAAAAGACGAGACTTCTGTTTGCAAGTAAAGGGACAGTATGAACAGTGATGTGTAGTTTGTGCTAATACACTACAACTGTCTAGTACTTCTTCCCTGAAAATAATTATTTTGAACCTTTATTTCACTTAACTGATTTTTGCAATATTGCAATAATTTGAATATGTTCCAAAAAAACTTTTCCAATATTTAGACAAGACCAACTTTACAGACCCCAACACTTTTTGCAATATATGGAACAGTAAAGGTGAATGCAAAAGAAATTAATTATGGTTTCAAACATATTTGAGGTGTTTTAAAAAAAATTTTTTTCAAATAACCATTACTTATTGGCTTCTTGCAACATATATGAAGAACAAAGACAAAGTAAAAGTAGAACATGTTAAACAGATGGCTGAAATCTTGCTGAAATTTCCAAACGATGAACGTAGGAAAAAAAATCAGCTCGAGAGTTGCGATTTTCAGAATGAAATTTTACGAGCACAGTCTAAGAAATTTTTGATAAAAATATTATCCTAAGCAATGATTAGTCATAAAATGATATTATTAGAATGAAAAAAGAAACAAACGTTGTATCAGTAGCACTGTAACACATATTCAATCGTTCCCTTAATAACGACTTATATTTTTCCTTAGCAATATGTTCTGAGTGCCTGATAATGCAATGCACAAGACGTAGGGTATAACATTTGAAATGACGACCACAGAAGCCACATAAATATTTTTGCTGCAATGAAAAATTGGTTATTTTATAATGACTTCCACTGGAAAGGCTAAAAACTAAAAATCCAGCTTTCTTATCACAGGTTCTTAAGATTTAAAATGAATTATCATCAAAGATATAGAATTTCTCCATAATTTTAAAACTGTATCCATTTGGTCGAAAAAATATGTATTGCTCCAAACCATTTTTCAATATTTCAGCTACATAACGAATGTATCATTACTAAACAACGTATCGAGCATTTTGACATCTTCCTAGCATATGCCTTGCAGGTCTCTAACAATCTTTTGTAATCAAATATTTCAGTCATCTTTTGCGTAAAAATGTATACATATATATATATATATATATATATATATATATATATATATATATATATATATATATATATATATATATATATATATATATATATATATA
>NW_018108515.1:64413-75158 GCF_000183805.2 Loa loa
TATATATATATATATATATATATATATATATATGAATAGAAATGTCATAATTCCCTAAATATTATTTACAACCTTAAAACACAAATTTAAAATACTGGAATTAGATGATACCCCTGAATGCCGTATTATGGAATGTTGCTTAGGATTATCGGTTACCAGAGGTTGTTTCTCGTTAACAAAAGGAGTTGCAAGAGGTGATATGACCAAATTTTCCGGAATTTTTTGTTGCTCCTCGTATCCTATAATAGTTATTAAATATCACTTATTAGCGTTAAACATATCAGTAAAATTTACTGGACATTCTGGACGTTCTGGAATCTCTGTACCTGCTTCCCATCCAAAACGAATAATTTGAGTGGGGATTTCATATATATGTATGTAAATACAATCAAATCGATTAAAATGTTTGATGTAGTTGCTGACATGAAACTACTACAAAGCAGACATTAGGTGATCATTTCGACAAAGACTGCCTTGTAATTAAGATAGCATCCTACATAACGCTGACAAATTACACTCTCAAATACACGTACGTCCGTTATTATTCCGATAGCATTGTTTTATTTGCTGGTTTCATTATTAATGACTCCCACTTCTTCAATTTCATGCTCTTTTAAATCATGCAAAGATAAGGCTTCTACAGTATCCTTGAAGAGCTATGAGAACATTATTTTTGCCATACTGCCTCAATGTTAACAAAATGCCACTCTCACACCCTTCGAAGAATCATATTTTTCTCTTTTTAAAATAGAAGTGCAAACGATTATGCACACAAATGTTGAACTACGGGTCACCACATACATTATTCGATAAAATCATTATTGAGATCAGACTAACTGTCACCATAGGAATGAAATACTATAAAAATTATTTCTTCGTTATTTGCCGCCTTCAACTTCAACTGCCACAATCCCATCACGTACATATATCTTTATCCTTTTTTCCACCGCCTATCAATATGATGCGTGCCAAACCTCGGTGAAGCGGGTAACATAAAGCGATTAGCAATAATCAGCAAATAATTTACCTTCAGGCTTCGTGAAATCATCCGCTGTAGTGTTTGTAACAAGTGAAGAGCGCTTACCAATATAAACAGGTGGCCACTGGTATATCTGTGGCTTGTGCAGTTCGCAGTGACGTTTCAGAAATCCAGCTGATGCACTCCTATAAATACAAAATTTGGACATAACGATGTTTTTAAAGAAAATCTGGATTGATAAAACAGTAATATACAGGAACTATTATCAACAGTGATTATTATCAATCATTACCTGATTAACAGCATTATCATCATTACCTATATTATATTAAAAAGAAGCGAAAAATATGATTGAAATAGTTTAATTCATCATAAAAAATATTCATTTCCATAGAATTAAGCGCAAATGACATGTGCAATGCTTTTAGGGGAGCAATTCAGAAAAGACAAAACAGAAACCACGAAAGAGTATGGGTAAAAGGGAGATGAAGAGCGACAGATGATCCATACTGGTAACTTTCTTAATCACAATGGCATGCGGACTGTCAACCAGTTATAACAGGTTTGAAATATTTCACATCGGTTCCATACCCGGCTGATGGTCGTTCATTTAGTAAAACATATATAAACACACATATGTATGTATATTGGAAGCCAAAGATGATAAAAATATATACTTTTATTATTATTACCAACACCATTATTGTTATTTATTATTTATGATTATTACTCACTATTATTGATTTTCGATGTTAATTATTATTGTTAGTAATTAATAGTTATTGCCGTTTATTATTTATTACTATTACTATTGTTATTAGTTATTATTATACATCGCTACCAATTATTACTGTTATTAAACATTGCTATTATTACCGTTAATATTAATTATCATCATTATTAACCAATAATTATTAGTGATAATAACAATTATAATAAAAATTATTGTTTTTATTAATTATTACTGCTGTTATTTACCATTATTATGGATTATTAATTATAGACACCTTATTTTCGTACGTTCAATACAGAATCTATTTTAATATTTCATCAACAAGTAAACCATAGCTAAGTAACAGTACTGGAGCAAATGAAACCATCGAACAAAGATCTATTGGCAAAATTTAATGGTTTCACCGTGAAACCTGTCTAAACTTTGGCTAGACTATCGATGATCCAGCTCTTATCCAACAACTGTTTTTTTTTTTCCAGTTCTCTTACTTTCCCGATACCTTAATGCAACGAAATACTGTTTAATACCGTTTTTCTTTTTAATACCGAAATACCGTTTTTTGGGGTCCTATGAAAGATCAATCTCTTGTGCAAAAACTGCTCGACAAACTTCACATAAATATAACAGTTGAAATAAACATGCAAAAGGGATTATTGACTTAATGAGAGGTGTAAACTAACATATAAGTACACAAGGAACATTTGAATCCGTTCGTTCGACGATGTCCAACGAGATGCATCTGCAATCGATTCTGATCACGTGATATAAAAGGACATTCGATGCATGCGAATCCACGATTAGGTGCAATAATTGCGCCTGAAATATTGGAACAAATGGACGAGTAATTTAGCAAAAACTTTGAATTTTTACTTGAAGATTCTAAATATTCGATCGTTCGTAGAAACTAAAATAGCGAGAAAAATTGCGCAATATGCTGAAATGAACATATAGTAAACATAATAGTATGTGATATGAGCTTAACGATATTTTGAAATGTGTAGCACAATAATCATAGTTCAGTAACAAAATTAGTTATGCTTAAATGAAGGATTAAATACTAATTATTAAATATCGTTTAAGTTTTAAAACCATTTAAACCATGGGAACAAACCTGTTTTCTCATCTACTTCCTTTGTTTCCACCTTTACATTTTCACTGCCAGCAATTACCTGCAAAAAATGGATTAATTCCAAACAGGAAAAAAAAAAGCTCTGATTACCGACTTGTCCATTACCTATCGTTTCGTGAAAGATTATTTGGTGTTGAAATAAGTAAGGATCATGAAATGATTTTCAATGAATCATGCATAATCCCTCCAGAAAATGTACTCTACTAGGAAGAAAGGAAGGTAAACATTGCAATTTATTTTGTGGTCTCAACTGTGTTCTGTTTCATTCCACAAACTATAATTTATAATCCATACTAGTAACATAAATAAATACTACTGCTACTACTTTCTCTCTCTCTCTCTACTAAAGTACACACTTTACAATGTAATCAATCACTAAAAGTGAATAATGAGAAAGAAAAATATTTGTTACTGTTAAATTACGGAAATTGATGGGAAGAAACGGGACATAATAAACTTTTACTCCTATCAACGTCAAACACATTATAAAATCACCATACCAAGGTAAGATGGGTTGAAGTTATGTTTCCGGATGTTTCCTTGCTTGCTGCCGAATGGAACGCTTTATGCATTTGAAGAGTTTTATAGTTATCACAACTGTAATACCAATGATTTCAATATAAAAATAGATCGATGTTGTCTCTATTCTTTTAAGAAAAAAAAACTAAATGTGAAAATGAATTGCAATAAAAAATATCTTTCGTCGCCAGTATTTGCAATAAATGGTTTGCAAAGATCGAGTTTCAGAAGCAATCGAAACCTGACATGAAGTTTCTATCTGACAAGAGTATACATATCAGGAACCTTCACCATACATACCCGTTTCACAGTGGATTATTATTCGGATGCTTAATTGTCAAATTGATTTTGAGCATTACAAAGAGTCGCTCGTGATGAGTAAAATTTGGGGGCAAAAAGTGGTGAAATTTGGTGGTAAAATGGGTAAGAAGTGGTGAAATTTCAGAAAAATAGCACAGACAGAATCGGTGTTAAATATCTTATCTAAACATTTTCAGTTAGTAAATCTTATTTTTTATAATAATCTCACGGCCAAACTCTTGTAAGAAAAGTTTTGAAATTACTAAGTTCGTTAAATAGTTCGCCTGATTCACGACTGCATCAAATGCGAATCTGCAGAGAGAATGCATCACAAAACAAAAAAAAGGATGAATTGAAGAAATTTGCTTATCCATGATTTCTTTCTTTATATGCATATCGTTTTTCAAATAGCACAACAAATAGATAACTATTTGAATGCCTTATTGTTACATACTAATTTAGTGAATCGAAGTCAAGGTTGATGAGATGGATGACTGCATACTACTGTAACAGTAATAACAGTAATACATATATACATACCGGATATTGCCAAATATCATCGGCATAAAGTGGTTATAACAACAACCGTCCGGTTATTACGGTTAACACCCAGTGGCATCTCATAAATGGCCTGCTCCTCAATTTATTAAATTCAGCACTGCTATTATTCCTTTTTTTTGGAAATGAAAGAGAAATTGTAAATATACCCAAAATCGCAAGAAGCACACTTAAATCTTTTGTTAGCGCCATGAAGCTTACAATGATTGGCCATCCCACGACGTGATGTGAAAAATGATGGACAACTGCTGCAATGATATGCTTGCTTATCCTGAAATTTCGGGGAACATATACGATTACAGGCAGAGCAGTAGAAGCAACATGGATGAAAAATAATTGCCGGGAGAGCAGAAATACCTTACCAATGATTTATGTGATTGTTCCACACATCTGGTGATGGTAATGCGTTTACTATCTGGATTCTTTTCATTATCATTATCTGATACAAAATCCAAATGTCCTGGATCGGCTTCCCTGATGATTTCTGGAATAATGGTATCTGTTCCACTCAACATGACATTCCCGCTTCCAGATGATGAAATACAGCTTTCTGATTTGTATAACGATTTTGACACACTTCTTTGTACCAGTGGCTTGCGACTACTTAATGGAGTCTTCGCTCTCATCATCTGAAGTTTGAAAGTTGAGGTTGGATGAAAAATTTATTACAAATTTCCAGAATGCCCCAATAATCTTGTTCCTTCTTCGGTCTCGGATCTCCGCACCTCCAGAAATACTTCATCAATGGTTTTCCAGAAAAAAAGTTCAGTATACAGCAAAACCAGATAATTTTTGAACGATCATAATCTTATAATATTAGAGAATAATCCACGAAGGCTCACAAGATTGCAGTAAGTTATTAAAAGGTAACTTTTGTTTGCACTCAACTTTTCATCAAGTTTCTGCAGCATTCTCAGACAGATTCTTTTTCCCCCGAAATTTAATTAATTTTGTTATAAATCAATAAAGTATTTGGGAATTCCAACCCATTGAAGCAGCATTTTTAAACATCGACAACAACGCAGTACCGACCATACTATACCATACTTACCACAATACCTCAACTAAACCGTGTAAGATGATGGTACCATACTGATCTGTTAAAGTCCCATTTGATACAAAGAATATCTATTGTTCAAAATAAGTTACCGGATGGAAGCTCTATAATAACGTAGAAGTAATGAAAGTAAGAATTCATGATTTTCAGTACACGCTGAACCAGCTTGAACATCTTAAACAATGAATTATCACTTGTCAATAGTATCGTCAATATGTTATCTAACTTGATATTAAGAATGAAACATAATCTTGAATGATATATACCTAGCAGCATTGTTGATGCATATTTAATCAAATCTACAGAAACTTTTATCAGACTTTCCGAAATATCGGATATAAAAGGTGAAAACATGCAATCATCATGCTGTCAAAGAAGAATAAAATGATATAAACTTTAACAACAGAATTAGTTTGAATGAAGGGATGGAAAAAAGAAATCGATGAAATGTTGAGAAAACGCTAACATTATGAAAACAGCAAGTAAAAATGTGAGAGGAACGAAATCTATTTTGCAAACTGATAATGAGGATGATTTATTTTAGGGGGAAAAAAAAGATAGAATAATTAATTAAAGAAAAATAACGGGTAGCAATTGCATTTAATTTGCATTTCTTAAGTAACAGTTGCATTCTTAAATAAACAAGCTATCGAATTAATTTATTCAATAATAATTTGTCGTAGTAGCAATAATCAGATTTTCTCGCTTAAAGAAAAGTACCAGGAATGTTTTGAGAAATCCTAAAGAGCACTATACTATTAGGAGATTGGAATAACAAGGAATTCCATTTTTTTTTTTTTGAGTGCTAATATGCAAAAATTTTTATTTTCTACACTAGACATTCGACTAGCGCAACAAAAACAACGTTGACATTGATATGAGTGTTTTTTTTTTCGTTATTGTTATCAAATACGAAGTTAATTTTGTAGTGTCCTTTACTGACCTAACAGCATGTCCATTTTGAAAGACAAATAAATATGGGTCAACAGACTGTTCATCTTTCATACATGCAGCAAACACTAATTTAGCAGTACAAATGAGCATTGCTTGTTACGTCAAATTCACGTAACAAGCATATGCAACGTTAATGTTTGGGAGATACATTATGTCTATTTTATGTTTGCAAACAGATATACTAAAAATATTAAAGTATTGCAAATAAAAAGTGAAACATTGAAAAAAGAAAAAACAATTTAGATAACAGAGAGTAGCAGCAAACAGTATTAATAAAGATGGAAGAGGAAAAATTTGTCAATGAGAAAATTATGGATCAGGTAGTATCACACTTAAGCCATTACAGGTAATGTTTCGGTAATGAATGTCATTATGGAAAAACAAGAAATGAGATATTTCGCTAGTACAGATGAAACTAAAAAAAGTTAAAATCAGAAATTTAATTAGATCATGAAAACATACGGGCAAGCCTGGAAATCCTATGTATTTCAATAAAAGTATTTCAATCCATCCTATGTACTGCAATAAAAGCAAAACACATTTCTGAGTCACAAATGAATACCTTTTTGTAAATCCTACTTATTAATTTTTGATTAACTTTTGAGATTTCAATCGGTTTAATTACATTCATTCGTATTAATGTATTTAATGAATTATTTAATAATCATAGAAAAGTCTTCTGATTTCGGATAAGAATGACCAAAATATTCAATCTATTCAATGCTTAAATTCCAAACAAGCGCTTAATTCTTTAAAGACTTCAAGAACTTTCAAAAATTTGAAGTTTCCTTGAAATTGAAAAGAAAAAAATCAACTTACCTCAGCTATCTGTGATTGAGCAGCTACTGCAATTTTGGAAGTTGTTGGTGAATCATGTTTGCTTCTCTCATCGGTTGACTTCTCGACATCTACAGGTGACGGTGATTTGAGATGAATATGGCTTACTCGAGACTTAAGATAATTCATTCGATTGGTACGCCATTTCTGGAGCTCAACTTCAGCAGGATCCAATTTTTCCGAATTTATGTGATTCTTGCGACAATCCCAATTTTCTACTACATTTCTCGCACGTTTTCCACGTTTACCCATGATGGGTCGTTTCGATTTCATATATCTTCTATTTTAGAACAATAATAGATCAGCTATACTGAAAATACGGATGTCATATCCGAATGAAGGAATCTTGCTTTGTATTATAAGCATTGCGAGCATCGTTATCTCATATATGCGTAGCGATAGCCGTTCCGGAACATATTTCGTAATTTAGCAAATTTTACACGAAATGGAGTGATTGAATACCCGAAAAATGGTGATTACCGGAATATGTTGTCAATTATGGTGATTACCGGAATATGTTGCTAATTAATAATGAGAATAGTTTGCAAAGAAAAAACGAAACAACTCTTTTTTACCATCAAATTTCGATTCTTTCCTGATACCTTCCCACAAGTAAGCTTTCTCATCCGTTCTTTAAAATGATTTATGTTTGTAAAAATCGCTCTGAAAAAGAATCGATAAAGAAATTTCGGAAAAAAAAGAAAAACTGGTACTAATTCCGATAGTAATTCTTATGACCTGAATCATTCACAGTCTTATTAGAATATTTCACCTGTGATGCTTACATGATTCCATGCTAAATGAAACAAACTTTTCAAAATCATTTCCGGAAAATCTTTGCGAAGAAGAGAGTAACAATGAAATAAGGTAATAATAAGACTTCATTTTGAATTCTCTTTTGCTCGATGTGTATTTGCAAACTTTTTTTTTTTTTTTTTGGGAAGAAGTTAAAGAGAATATAAATGCGCAACTGGCGCATAACAAGATCTATCCTTTAATATATTGTATGACATACAATTTCAGTAAAAAGTATTCCAATAGTAAAAGGAAAATTAACAAATTCATTTCTAAACGATTTTCTGCTGCATGTTTTCAGCAATAAATTCCAAAATTAGAAAAGAATTTGATTGCTTTAATTGTAATAATTTAATTTTAGAGAAGAGATTTGCAAAGTGACAGCTTTGTTCAATCCGTTGGTATGGATACAGCATGGAATGTAAAAGATGACTGATCCCCTCCTCCATCTGGTTAGCAGTATTTCGAATATGCTATCGACTGTCAAACCTAGGATGATTAAATCAGTGCAATCAATAAATTAACAGCATAAACAATCAAATTAAACTTTTCTTACTTGCATACCTGAATAAAATCTCATACTACCTATTTCAATTTGTTTACTTTCATAATAAATTTATTTCTAACTGATCCTTACTATTTTTCTTATCACATACTTCATCAATGCTGGTCTTCAATCGTTGCAGGCACATTGCTTGCACTGCTGCATTACTTTATTTGCTATCACTTACTTGTTTACTACTTATTTGTCTAC
This sequence comes from Loa loa, assembly GCF_000183805.2. NCBI lineage: Eukaryota > Metazoa > Nematoda > Chromadorea > Rhabditida > Onchocercidae > Loa > Loa loa. Next base: position 73,029 of record NW_018108515.1, read on the forward strand.
AAGTTATTTCATATTGTGTTTGCATTTACCTATCTCACTTACTACTACTATTTGCTTACTTTATCAATTGCTAATTCATTTATAACTTTCTACATCTCTTCTATCTACACAGCACAACAATTATTGAACAAAATTGTTCGTTACTTCCATCTATGAGTAATACTACTAACTTATTTTGCATATCACTCTCATCATCTACTAATTTTGCATATCAGTTATCATCTACTAATTACTTTGCACAACACTCTCATCTCATCTACTAACTTATTTTGCATATCACTCTTATCATCCATCAACTTATTTTGCATATCGCTTATCATCTGCTAATTTATTTTGCATATCACTATCTAACTTATCTACCATATATGTTTGTCAATGTCACTTATTATTTACGTAAAGGTAACTTTACGTAAATTAGCCTTCATTTATCCACCAATTATTTTCTTATCATCTTATCTATCAATTATACCTACCTGTCATAAACTACCCAATTGTAAACTATTCATTTACTCGTAAATTATCCACTTATATTACTGATACTCTTGTTTCAATACTCCCTCACTCACTCCCTACGTAAACAAAACGTGTTTTCCGTGTGCAACGCTCAAACTACCGCGGCTTCACGTACAACTCACGTCATTTACTTACCAAACTCGTAAATTAATTTGAAAAGCAACAAACATATCCGGTATGATGACAATGTTCATTCGAATGGGTCCAATAGACAGACTCAACATCATATTTTCTTCATCCACCGACCGACAGACAGACACACACACACACCCGTAGACAGACACATACATAGACAGACAGACACTCTCACATACATGACAACATCCATTCGAACGGGTCCCAACAGACGATCTCAAACACAGCAGATTATTTCCTTCATCGACCGACCGACCGATCGACCGACCGACCGACGGACAGACACACGCATACATACATACAGACAGACAGACGCGACTACGTCAAAGAAGGGCGAAAGAGAGAGAGAAGGTTTAGTAAAATATCTATAACTATAGATGATAGGTGAGATGGCAGCAATAGAGCACGTGTTTTGAAGAAAGACAGAGCAGTGTGATCAATAAAGTGAAAGTGGCCCATTTGCCTGAGTGTGCGCGTTGCAGTGGAAATTCACCATACTGGACTGTAAAGTGACTCCTCGATGCGCAACGACTGAGTCGGGAAAGCGGGGGAGCGAACAATAGTAGAAAAGGTAGCAGAAATAAATGAAATTTCGAGATCAGATAATAAACAAAACTTCGAATGAGAGATAACTGCTATAAAAGAAATATATTTCCTCTCGGATATCCCGCAGTTTTGCGCGTTCTTAGCTTATCGCTTTAACTATTTGCGCCCAAAGCCAAAACAATACTCATTACGTACTCCCAACATACATTTCTCTTTCTACAGTCCTAAAGCAAGAAAAACTGCAAGACGTTCTCAATAGGCCGTCACAGTTTAGGACAAACTTTTGGCAAGCATATTGACGTGAGAATCACGCAGGGTTGTTCACTTCGCTTCCTCAGAATCACGCAGGGTTGTTTACTTCGCTTCCTCAGAAACGCAAGGTTGTTCATTTCAATTCCTCAGAATCATGCACTTTGTAATATGTATGAGATGAATGATTGTTGGTTAACGTAACGCGATACGCTATCATAGAATCTGAATTGTAAGATGTGTGACCTGATATATCCCTGTACATCGTTGTCTTACTTTTTATCCCTTGATAAAATCTGTTATTAATCATTTCCTTATAGACGAAGGAAATTTGAAGTACATTTGTCAAAGTACTTCCATCGTTTGTCAGGCTACAATGAAGCAAGACTTTTTAGCTCAGCAATTACTACAAGGAAGTAGAATCTTGGCTCAACATTAGTATCAATCATCATGGCCTAAAATGATGTCAACTGAAGAGTCATTTCTCCACTTCTTGCTAATTACCAAATTGATAACTACTATATGTATTTATGATATTTGAATACCCTCTAAAAAGTTGTACCAATACAATGGCGTAAATAAAGTAACCACGTGCATAACATACGCCATGATTCGGTCAGATCATTTGAAGTACAAGCATTTGACCTTGTATTTCTCTCTCCCTCTCTCTCTCTCTCTCTCTCTCCT
>NW_018108516.1:0-2555 GCF_000183805.2 Loa loa
TTATTAAGATATTTGTTCTACAGAATATTTCCGAAATGAACGATTCATCACATTAAACAATAATATATATCGTGTTTTCCTACGTGATGAGTCAGTCATCTAACCTTTAAGTCGCCTAAAAATGCTTTGATGTTGAGAGATGCATACATCCGGTAACTAATTTGTAAAGGCTTTATCCTGTGTACAAATCATAGATATAGCTGTGAGAAAGTTGCACATCCAGTCAATTTCTATGCAATTTCCACTTTATATAAAGAAAACTGATATGTAAATTTCTCTTGCAGCTGTGAAAATACTGTCAGTTTTATAAGGACCTTATAAGCAGCTATTCTCATATTGTAATCACACCCACTTATTCTCAATATGAATTAATAAGGATTTGAAATAAAGACTCGTTGTTGATTCAAGAGAAATACGCAGTCATCTCTGCAAAGGAATCTTCACTACTTAAACCGCCGACCCAACCATATTTTTCTCTGTGGCTGTTTTATCCTCCAATAATTTCAATCTATTCCTCAGGATTGAAGTAGTGATTGTGTCCCGTTCGCGTCAATTTCTACTTAATTAATAAATACTATCTGTATTCCTGATATTTAGTTATATCAGAAGGATCAGCAGAATCTCATCCATTCATTGGTAATTCAATCTTAACAAAACAGTTTCTTTTAACTAAACATGGAAAATTAGTTTTATTTCAATAAAGGAAGCAAGGAAGTTGAGTTTTATTTGTTCCGAAATAAGAAAGCCAAATTCTTCTTCATGCCCTTCTTCATGCCCTTCTCCGTGTGAAGCAAGCAGTACTCTTGAAAAAAACCTTTTTCTTAGAATGTTGCCCAACATCTCTTGGGTCAATCTTCAGCGACCAATGAACCTTTTTGCATGCGAGATCCTTGAATCCTGAATCTCTTTGCATGCAAGACCCTTGCATCCTGAACTTCCTTGCATGCAAGATTGAGTTTGCGACTTCTATTTCATGATTCAGTATACGTTCAATCAGTATACATTCATACACCTTTTCACCTGCCGTTTCCTCACCTCTCGCTACTATCCTTCGAACTTGCGCAGCGGCTTTTTTAGGTAAAGAATAGCGTGCACAGAAACCCTTTATCCCTAACATTCATCTCCTAGGACCTGGTAAGCTTTGACGGTGAAAGCCAAGTTCTCAGGTCGTAAGTTTAGTCTGGGTATCTTTTTTTTTAGACAGATGGCTTTACAGGAACAAACGAATTCCGTCTACCTGAGTTTCGAGTTAGTGTTGTTTTCCTACACTTTCTCCAACCCTACAGTTGAAACCTCTCGTACCGGAATCACTAGCATAGCCCGAAACCTCAACATAAGGGTACGCAAGCTCCTCCCACGCGACAACCAGATGCCCATGAAAAAGGTCTCTTGAGATGACATCATGTTAATAGCATTGTTATCAGTAATTTCTCTCTTATAAAAAGACGATGTAATAATTGCAAAAGGTATTATCAAAATCAGCAATGAAAAGTTACTTCATCATTCTTCGTCTCCTCTTTATTTTATCACTGTTTTCTGCAATCATTCATGTCTTATCAGTAAAAAATGATGCAAAGTACGATTATAAGTTTTATTATTTTTAAAAAATCAAATAATATAATATCTGCAAATACTTATTCATTGAATAATTTCATTTCAAGTTACTGCTTAATGAAAGTTTAAAATTTTAAACTAATTAAAATATCATCAAATATTGCTTGAATAGAGAAACAAGTTGTAGATTTCTGAAATATATCATTTCATTTCAGTAGATATATGTACATGTACTTGTATAAAAGAGAAAATAGAACTAAATTTAAAACCAAATCATAAATTATATATGGAATGAATGTATATCGAATTCATTTCAAAAGCGGAAATTTAGAAATAAAACAAAACTGAAATGACAGTATGGAATGTTAGGTTTTCTAGCTAAATTATTGGGCATTTCATCGATCTACAAATGTAAGCTTTTCAACTTCAAAAACTGCCACATCTCCCTTAACCATCCGAACGATAACTTCATTCAAAGTGAACAAATATTTAGACAGCATTTGTTCCTGAAAAATTCACCGTATTTTTCGTTGTTCGAATAAAAAATAAATCAATAAATATCTTCGAAAACATTTTTTACAAGCAATTTTTGGAAGATCTCATAACTTAAAATCTTAAAATGGAAAACATGAGAAACCAAACATCGGAAGCTAACTGGAAATTTCAGAAATGTTTGTTTTTTTGGCTCCAGTGTTCATGCCATTTATTCAAATAGTATACTGTAGAGAAATGATTTTGCGGAATTTTCCCTTTGTTTGATGAATTCGCAAAGAAAATGAGATGCAAAGGAAATTTTACTATAAGATAATTATTGGAATCTGACGATTAAAAGAAATGGTTACTTTAAATTTCATTGAATAGGTGGACTAGTTTTAAAACTATTCTTTGAATGGAATAAAATTTAAATCAGCTTTGAACAGCGGAACAACAGTAGTAATAAACCTGAATTGATGCAGCCAAAGCCTTTCTCTGGTCGTCAGAGAGGCCCTTCTTGTACTTCT
>NW_018108516.1:3052-6667 GCF_000183805.2 Loa loa
ATGATTTTGCGGAATTTTCCCTTTGTTTGATGAATTCGCAAAGAAAATGAGATGCAAAGGAAGTTTTACTATAAGATAATTATTGGAATCTGACGATTAAAAGAAATGGTTACTTTAAATTTCATTGAATAGGTGGACTAGTTTTAAAACTATTCTTTGAATGGAATAAAATTTAAATCAGCTTTGAACAGCGGAACAACAGTAGTAATAAAACCTGAATTGATGCAGCCAAAGCCTTTCTCTGGTCGTCAGAGAGGCCCTTCTTGTACTTCTGAGCAGCTTCCAGCGGACTTTCGGGTACATCAACAAGAAAAAATGCCTGAAATGATGTTTGCACAGATACAAAAAAAAAAAATCTTCTGTGGTAGTTAGAAGAAAAAAAAAGTATTTCAAGCAAACTTTAAGAAATTGCTCATTGGGATGGCAAAGGTTTCATTGCGATAAAAAAAACTTCGCTAAATTTCAATTGCTTACTAAAAGTTAAGTTGGAAACAGAAGATGGTAATACTTTTTACTTTGAATTTCCTGAAATAACTGTAATCACATTTTACTTTATATTACGTTACCATACTCTTCCGCTGAATTAGAAAAAATATGATTATTCATAAAACCAAGACTGCCGTTGAAATCGCGAGGAGAAGCAGTGATGAATCAATAATTGCTTTGATACTGCTGTTATAATGTATTGCATAAGCGCAATGGGCGTACAAGCCCATTGCGCTTATGTGCTCTATTAAAGGCGGTAATTGTGATCATAGATCTGATCTCAGAGCTGTGCCAGGTTCTCTCTACTCCAGGAAGAAGGTCCTGAGCGTCAAGTCATTTCGGAAAGACGCATTTTAACAGGTCGGTTGGATAGATGACGATATCGGGCGTCATTTGGTTTATTGGTCTCCCTTTTGCTCTTATTGATATTGTCATTGAATTTGTCTTATTGATATTGTAATTGTTGAATTCATTTCTGTATTACCAATTTGAGAAATAAAAGTTTAATCATCCAAGTTTAAGATTTGAGATTTGAGGGAACTATCAACTAAAGAGGCAAAAAGAACCCTCAGTCTTTGTCACAGTTGAAGAAAATCAGCGACAAACACCAATTCAAAATATCTCATAGAGTGAAAATTCTTGCTACTCGAAAAAACTACTGTAATTTCCTTTCCTTTTTCTTATTCTTAACTTTTTTTTTCTTTTTTACATCTAATCATCATATCAATTTTTTCAATCAAACTATTATCACCCTTCAAACAATAAGCTTGCGATTCGTTCCTTTTTTCTTTTTTTTTTCTTTTTTAAAAAAACGATAGATAAACAATGAGATTTTTGTTATCATTTTAAATATTTTTCTTCAGTTCAAATGTAAAATTCAAAATTTCAAATTTATGCGATTCAAATTTCATGTGATGTCACGTTAGGAATACATATGTGTATTTATTTATTTACAAGGAAGTCAGTTATATGAAGGAAGCATAAATCAAAAAGTAATCTTTTTAAAATTAAGAAACGATCGATTTAAAATTCTTCAATATATAACATTAAAAAGTTTCAAAAAGACAAAAAAAAAAAAAAAGAAACGACGGAAACGGATACGTTTGAAGGCAAGCGGAACACAAATGGATTCATGTCGAGAAATGCATCTATTGCAAATTGATACAAAAATAACGTGCGCACATGCGATTATAATATAACGTGCGATTAACGCAAGCTTTACACGTAAGATCTATCCACCAAGGCCTAGCAAACTTCGGCGGTAAAAGCAAAGTTTTCAGGTCACAAGTTTAAAAGTATTCTTCTTTTAGCGGAATGGAAATTAAACGAACTCTATCTGCCTGAATTTGGAATTAGAGTTGTTCTCCTAGGATTATTGATTGATATCAAGTGTGTCCATCTTACTCATAGATACAATTTGGTCTGACCCTTCAATTGAGACCTCTCGTACCGGAATCACTAGCATAGCTCGAAACTTCAACATAAGGGTACGCAAGCTCCTCCCTTGCGACAAGCAGATGCCCATGAAAAAGGTCTCTTGAGATGACATCATGTTAATAGCATTGTTATCAGTAATTTCTCTCTTATAAAAAGACGATGTAATAATTGCAAAAGGTATTATCAAAATCAGCAATGAAAAGTTACTTCATCATTCTTCGTCTCCTCTTTATTTTATCACTGTTTTCTGCAATCATTCATGTCTTATCAGTAAAAAATGATGCAAAGTAAGTACAATTGTAATTTTTATTCACTGAATAATTTCACTTCAAATTACTGCTTAATGGAAGTTTAAATTTCTAAGCTAATTAAAATGATATCAATTATTGCTTGAATAGAGAAAGAAGTTGTAAATTTCTAAAATATATAATTTTATTTTTATACTTGTATAAGGGAGAAAAATAGAATTAAATTTTAACTACAAAATCATAAATTACATTTGAAATAAAAATGTGATAATTTCTTTTTCTTTTTTTTTTTTAGATATATCAAATTGATGGAAAAAAAATTGGGTAGTAAACATCTTATGCAACAATATGCTGGCTATAGACTTTACAAACGAAAATATAGCAAGTTTAACAAAATAATTTTTGAAATTACCAAATATCTGTCCTTTCAAAGGTTAAAAGTTAAAGTACTGAAGGTTAAAATATTTTAAATATTAATTTAAAATATTTCAAATATTAATTAATTCCAGCTTTTCTTCTAATTAATATAATTTATTAAAGATAAGCGTGATGAAGAAATAAATTTGGAATATCGACGATTTATGATATATCTGAAAAATGTGAAAAAAATACAACAACATAATAAACGTTATGAACGTGATGAGGAAACCTATGAATTAGCTATCAATCATTTCGCTGATATGGTAAATTAATTATAGCTATTAGTTAATCATCTTCTTTTTTTATGATAAAATTATTTAATTTTTAGAAAATATTCAAAATATTATTACAAATATACTATTTATGCGTAATGATAATATCGAATTAAATTTCATTATTTAATTTAAAAATAATCAGAAATTAATTAAGATGAAAAATTCTTTGTGTATTCTTGAAAGTATCTTGTATAATGTGATAGAGAGTTGCAAATTTCCATTTCTTTTCACCACCTTAAAACATTTGGCAATAAAATGAATTAGATAAACGAAACAATACCAATGTTAGTCACAACATCGTTCCAAAAAAAAAAAAAATCGTAACAAGATAAAATTCAAAAATTGCAACAAAATCAAAAATAAAGTAGATTATCACCTGCTAGATTAATTACCTATTATCATCTGCCAGATTAATTACCTATTATCACCTGCTAGATTAATTACCTATTATTACTTGCTAGATTATAGATTGTTATCCTATACTTGACCGAGGCATCTTGCGGTCTTTCAGCAAATTTTTTATGTCTGCGGAACTGCGGAAGATGCCTACCGTTCCCTTCCTCCTTCCTGTCACTTCTTCCAATTTTTTATGCCTGCGGAAGTGCGGAAGATGCCTACCGTTCCCTTCCTCCTTCCTGTCACTTCTTCCATTTCTCCCAAATTTTCATCAATGTTGGTCTTATGTAGTAATAATTTCCTAACCTTTTATTTGTTTTCTTTTCTCATACCAATAAATAGAACTGCCAGTC
>NW_018108516.1:7244-8718 GCF_000183805.2 Loa loa
TATATATATATATATATATATATATATATATATATATATATATATATATATATATATATATATATATATATATATATATATATATATATATATGTACGGATATGATATTGCCACAAAAATCATTTCAATATTTTCATTTAGCCCTTTTGGAAAATTTAATTTTCTCACCTTCTCTACGAGGATTCAACGATGACATTGCATGGATTGACCTTTTTGTTAGCTCACATTAGTATAGAAACTTTTTAAGTTCATTGTTAAACAAGCACATAACATGGATGTATTTAAATGATTATCAAATTTTAATCACAATCTAATATTTGATACATACAAATCAATACATCACCACATGCATATTCACTTAATGATTCTTTATATATTTATCTTTATCATGAAATATCACGTTTATTTGAGAGATAACGTTGAATTATCACGTTTATTTGAGGGATCACGTTGAATTATCATGTTTATTTGAGGCATCATGTTGAGCTATCACGTTTATTTGAGGCATCACGTTGAGCTATCACGTTTATTTGAGAGATCACGTTGAGCTATCACGTTGAATTATCACGTTTATTTGGTATTATGTAATACTTTTCTTTTTTATTTATTTTTAAAAATTGTATTTTGAAAATTTAAGAAATTTTAAGCTTCCCGAAGAATTAAGCAAACTTTATGGCTTTCAATCAGAAAAGATAAAACAAAATGATTTCAAAAATGCTGTTCATATGAAAATTAATGGTCCATTACCGGAAAAGATTGATTGGCGTACAGCAGGTGCTGTAACTAAAGTAAAAGATCAGGTATTGTGAAATTTTTTTAGTTCAAAAAAAAAAACAAAATAAAATAAACAAAAGAATTAAAATTTAGAAAGAAAAAAAATAATTTTTAGAGAAATTTTTTTTTTCTTTTTAATTTTCAAAGCTAAAAAAAAAAAAGAAAAAATAATAAAAAGATTGGAAAAATAAAAATGTTGCATTTTTTTTTTATTTCTTTAAAGGGTAATTGTGGAAGTTGTTGGGCATTTAGTGCGGTTGGCGCATTAGAAGGACAACATTTTCTACGGACAGGTAAATTGATAGAACTTTCGGAGCAGAATATTGTCGATTGTAGTGATGAAACTTATTCAAATTTTGGATGCGATGGTGGTCTAATGATGGGTGTTTGTTTTTTTTTTCTTTTTTTTTCATTTTATTCCATTTTACTGATTGTATTACATACTTTAATTAACTTTTAATTAATTATATTAATTTTAACTATATTAATTTTAATTTTAGTCAATTATATTACATGCTTTAATTAACTTTCAGTTAATTACATTAATTTTAATTATTATATTAATTTTAATTATATTAACTTTAATTTTAATTGATTATATTACATATTTTAATTAAACTTTTGCTTTTTTTCCAATCACACTTTACTTTCAGCATTTATTTCAAAGCTTAATCATATTAACTTTAATTTTAGTCAATTA
>NW_018108516.1:9348-12125 GCF_000183805.2 Loa loa
ACTTTAATTAACTTTTAATTAATTATATTAATTTTAACTATATTAATTTTAATTTTAGTCAATTATATTACATGCTTTAATTAACTTTCAGTTAATTACATTAATTTTAATTATTATATTAATTTTAATTATATTAACTTTAATTTTAATTAATTATATTACATATTTTAATTAAACTTTTGCTTTTTTTTTCCAACCACACTTCACTTTCAGCATTTATTTCAATGCAATAATTAAATTACATTATTTATATGATTGAAAATAAAGAAAGAAAGAGAAAAAAATTAATTAATAGTACAAAAAAAAAAAAAAGTTGAGTAGAACAGATTCAAAATATATGAAATAGATATTATTTTTAGAATTGATAATTTAATTATTATTTAAAAAATAAGCCTTAATTTTAGGCTTTTAAATATGTTGTAAAAAATGATGGAATTGATAGAGAAGAATCATATCCTTATGATGGTTATCAAGATATTTGCCGATATTCAAATGATACCCGTGGTACAACAGCATATGCTGGTAAAATGTTACCTAGTGGTGATGAATTACAATTAAAAGCAGCCGTTGCAATAATTGGACCAATATCTGTTGCTTTTGATGCATCAATGACAATATTTTACAAAAGAGGTAGAAAAGATTGATTGAATTTTTTTAAATTATTTTCATTTTTATTTTTTATTTATTAAATTTAAAACTACATTTGAGATTAAATGTTAATTTGAAAAAAAAAAAGAAATTTCCAGAAACATTTTAAAAAAATCATTTATTTCATTCATCATAATATTTGGATATCGATATGTTAATATTTTGTGAATGGATTATTTGATGATCAAAAAGTAAAGCAAGATAACAAATTTCAATTTATTTTTAATCAAAACATATCAAATCAAATGTTAAATTATCAAATTTGGTATTTGAAAATAAATTTGATCTTGATAAATTTTTGATATCAAATTTATTTTTAATGGGGGCATTCATTACGGGTAGCAATAATTTAGGTATTTTATCAAGCCCAAGTTGTACAGCATTTGTAAATCACGGTGTGCTTGCTGTTGGTTATGGGACAGACGAAGTGAAATTACGAAATGGCACCAAAAAACGGATGGATTATTGGCTCATCAAAAATAGGTTCACTATTTTTTGAGAATTTAATTGCATAAAAATAAAATTATAGTAAATATTTACATGAATATTTTTCCTTCTTACATAATTTTAGAAAATTTCAGCTGGAGTAAACATTGGGGAATGGGTGGATATCTTAAATTGGGTCGAAATCAGGATAATATGTGCGGAATTGGATTTTATTCCTGTTACCCTTCAGTACCACCTGAAATTGATTAACCAACAAATTTAACTGATAAGTTAATTGTCTTACATCCCTTATAAAGCAAAGGATCATATCATTTTTTATTTTTATTTTTCAAAAGAAAATATATAAAAGATTTTCCTATTAGCTAGCTAGAACATTTGAAAGAAATAGCTTCTATTAAGGATGCAAAATATCCATCCATCCATCAATACAACATCTTTACCTAACACATTTTTTTCCCCTATATATTTACCATCAGCAATATAAGTAGCAAAATTTTTCTTCCAGTGATTTAGCGAGTGTATCAAAACAAACACCCACATCATTTCATTTCGCATCCAATTTTTTTGAAGGGTAAGTGATCAGATAAATTTGCATTAAGTTATTAAGGATAAAGTAAAACAGGATATGTAGGGGCATACCGTAATAACAAGGTTTTCATAGTGTTGTTACAAGGTGAATAAAGTGAAAGTTAAGAATTAGAGAATTCCATGAAAAATTATCATAATTGATAACTGCTAAAAAGTTTAGTTGACATTACAGTATGCATTGCTTTCATAGAGATTCAGTGACAAAATTCCAAAAGTTGAAGTAACAACTTCAATATTTACAATATTCACAGCAAGTAAATAGATAGTTTTGCAAAGTACAACAAACATCAAACACAGATTAGTGGCAACGCATTCAAATTTAAATTTAAACCAAATCGAAAATTCATTTCAAAAACGGAAATTTAGAAATAAAACAGGACTAAAATAACAGTATGGAATGTTAGGTTTTCTAGCTAAATTATTGGACATTTCATCGATCTACAAATGTAAGCTTTTCAACTTCAAAAACTGCCACATCTCCCTTAACCATCCGAACGATAACTTCATTCAAAGTGAACAAATATTTAGACAGCATTTGTTCCTGAAAAATTCACCGTATTTTTCGTTGTTCGAATAAAAAATAAATCAATAAATTTCTTTGAAAGCATTTTTTACAAGCAATTTTTGGAAGATCTCATAACTTAAAATCTTAAAATGGAAAACATGAGAAACCAAACATCGGAAGCTAACTGGAAAATGTATTCGCATTTTTTCAGAAATGTTTGTTTTTTTGGCTCCAGAGTTCATGCCATTTATTCAAATAGTATACTGTAGAGAAATGATTTTGCGGAATTTTCCCTTTGTTTGATGAATTCGCAAAGAAAATGAGATGCAAAGGAAATTTTACTATAAGATAATTATTGGAATCTGACGATTAAAAGAAATGGTTACTTTAAATTTCATTGAATAGGTGGACTAGTTTTAAAACTATTCTTTGAATGGAATAAAATTTAAATCAGCTTTGAACAGCGGAACAACAGTAGTAATAAACCTGAATTGATGCAGCCAAAGCCTTTCTCTGGTCGTCAGAGAGGCCCTTCTTGTACTTCTGAGCAGCTTCCAGCGGACTTTCGGGTACATCAACAAGAAAAATG
>NW_018108516.1:12186-18609 GCF_000183805.2 Loa loa
CGCATTTTTTCAGAAATGTTTTGTTTTTTTGGCTCCAGAGTTCATGCCATTTATTCAAATAGTATACTGTAGAGAAATGATTTTGCGGAATTTTCCCTTTGTTTGATGAATTCGCAAAGAAAATGAGATGCAAAGGAAATTTTACTATAAGATAATTATTGGAATCTGACGATTAAAAGAAATGGTTACTTTAAATTTCATTGAATAGGTGGACTAGTTTTAAAACTATTCTTTGAATGGAATAAAATTTAAATCAGCTTTGAACAGCGGAACAACAGTAGTAATAAACCTGAATTGATGCAGCCAAAGCCTTTCTCTGGTCGTCAGAGAGGCCCTTCTTGTACTTCTGAGCAGCTTCCAGCGGACTTTCGGGTACATCAACAAGAAAAAATGCCTGAAATGATGTTCGCACAGATACAAAAAAAAAAAAATCTTTTGTGGTAGTTAGAAGAAAAAAAGATATTTCAAGCAAACTTCAAGAAATTGCTGATTGGAGTGAAAAAGGTTCACTGCGATAAAAAGTTTCGCTAAGTTTTGATTACTTACCAAAACTTGAATTGGGAACAGAAAGTAATACTTTTCACTTCGAGCTTCCTGAAAATGGATGATTTTGGTAATGAGTATGATCATATTTCATTTTAAATTACCTCTCCATACTATTCTGCTGAATTGGGACAAATATGATTATTCGTCAAAGACTACTTCAAAATATCTCACAGAGATTCTCACTAAACGGAAAAGAAAGAAAATCATTATAATTTTTTTTCTCATTTTCAAATATACGTCGGAGCAGTAATGCTAATTTGGAATTAATTAATGAATGATATGGAAGCAAATAGTGCACTCTATAAGTGTGAGAACGATAGAGATAACTAATTGAAAAGGACGACAAAATTGTTTGGATTCTCAGTCAAGTTATCATCTTTAAATAGTAAGCTCGTAATTCTTCTATTTTTTTTGCAAAAATGATGGGCCAACAATAAGATTTCATTATCATTTTAGACGTTTTTCTGCAATTCAAATTTAAAAAAGTTATACCGCTTCATGTAGCATCCCGTTGAAAAGGAAGTAGCACTGAAGGAATAAATGACTGTCAGTAATTTCGCCTGAAATATATATTTAAAGTTAAGAATACATATATGCATTTATGTTATTAGTAAGTTAGCTGTCCACGAAAAGTTCGCTAGTCTTCCGACTACCATCTCAGGGTAAACACAACTCTAACTTTAAACCTGGGCAGATGGAGTTCGTTTAGCCTTGTAAAGCCACCCATTTGAGAAAAACATATTCTAATAAAGCCTACAACTGAGGATTTCAGTCATCATCTTAGCTGGATAACCCCTGGTAAATATCCTTAGGAGTAAAGAGAGAGCCAGTTCGCGCATGCCATACCTTACCTAAAAAATCCATTGCGCAGGCTGGAAGGATTCATCTATATTTGTGGGATTAGCAGCAAGCGTGGGTGGGGCCCTTCCCAAATCTTCGTTTGCGAAGTCCGGCCATGATGATGAATAAGTCAATTATATTAAGGATACGTGAGAAAATTACAAGATAATAATCATAAAAAAGTAACTGTTTTAAATTAAAACAACGATGAGTTTGAAATTATTTGATTTTCAAGTATAACTTAAAAAAGTATTGAAAATTAACGGCAGAATTGAGAAGGAGATAACATACGTTTGAAGCAAGAAGGACACAGTGGAGTCATATCGAAATTCCTAGCTGATGTAGTGCACCAAAGACTACACTTATTGCAGATTAACGCAAAAAATATCTTCATCTTTGCGTTGTATGAAAAACTAACTTGCCAACTGAAATACTGATCTGGCAGTAATGTCAATAACAAAAAAAAAAAAAGAAAGAAAAAAAAGAAGAAAGAGAACAAAAATAACCAATTATTCTTTTTATAGTTTTGATATTATTAAAATTGCACAATTCCTAGCCTCCCTTTGGTGCATTAGGTTAGGTATTAATTAAATCTGTGGAATGATAAATAATAAGGATATTATTCGCAACTGTATAGCAGAACATTATAATATAGCACTAAGCATCTAAATGAATGTCGACAAAAGGGTAGGAAACGCATCAATTTAATATTTCGGAAAACAGCATAAGAATAGATAAATGAGCAAGTCTACGACAAAAGGTTGCAAATGATTACTCAATATAATACACCATACAGTACTATCACAAGTAAACGATGAATGTAATCATATAAGGACTTTTCAAAACATCCTAACTGAATTATTCCGTTAAGTCCACTCCGCTAATTTGATTAACAGTATGATACAAAAAGACACACTAGAAATATCTTCTAGTCAATTCGGAAGAAAAACCAAACAAACCAAACCTTGAAAATTTTAGAACTGTTCCAGGCAATAAGTTGCACAATAAACTCCATGCACTATCATCTTTCAGGCTTTTATCTTTTCTCATTTTGGAAGCTTTCACATGTTCAGACTTGTCATCCGATTGCTCATCATCTTCAGGTATTTCATGAGCAGGCTACAATAGATAAAAGTTGAGAAATATTGGTCATTAGGTATAAAGCGCATAAAAGAGATGCCATAATTAGATTAAAAAAAGAACTAATCAATTAGATAGAATGTTACTGTAACAGTATGGAAGTTATATGGATAGAAATGCGCGAAAAAGACTAGTGTACATCTGGACAAAAAGTGAGTTCCCCGTATCATATAATTTCAAAATATAATTTCAAGTGTAAGATAGCTTCAAGTGTAAATGAGAAATATTTCCGAAATGAATTATATAAATTCAGCATGGAATTACATAAATCACTCACGCTTCTTAGTTTCAAAGTTACTTCATCGCCGTATGCTCCTTCCATGTACGTCAACAAAAAATTTGCAAGTATGGTATTCCGTTGTCGACGTGATAGCTTTGCAAAATTTGCAAATAGATCTTCAAAACATTTCAATTAATTATTCAATTTCTTCGCCTGGAAGATCAGGCATACTTCTTCAATGCAATTACATAACATCAACGCGTGTGATTTCAATATGAAGTTTGGACTACCGAAAGTTTAAATCAGTAGGTATAATTACAAACGATTTAGTAATTAATAATTCGATCTAAGATTGTTACATAGCCACGTCGGGAATTAAATGTGCCACAACCGAAAGGTCTAGTAGTTTCCCATAATTCAGTAACTTACCATTTCAATGAATAAATTAAATTCAAGACAGAAATGATATATATTTTTATAATGAAGCTCAATTATTTCAATCAGTCAATGCGGATATACACCATACTATTCGGTCACCAACTTTAATCGTTGAGGTGGCAATAATATCGCTCAAGGCTTACTTCACCTACATTCCAATATAACGAAAGACTGCTAGTTTGTATTCGTGCAGAAATGAAGAAAAACTTCTATCACTAAAGGGGGAAAAAGAATAACTTACCTTTATTATAGGCAAAGAGACGTTCAAGAGTATGTCGGACAATGAATTGCACTGCCATTCTTGCGAGATTGAATGATCGTTGAAGTTGCGCATCTGCGTGTTGTTTTTTCTTCCAGACATAGGCATAAATCCATGCCAGTTGTACGGCGTGAATTTGTCGCATCCGTTCTCTAGCCCAACATTTCCACAGTTCTATCTGTTGATTCTCCAAGCCATTCATTTCATCAAATGATTGCGTCGTAGTGATTTGCTAGAAATCATTATTTTCAAATCATTAATTGCAACAGTAATAATAAAAAAGGAATTTACGCCACTTTTCCCAAATGAACTGGATAATTAGTCCTGAACTTTCCAACGAAATGAACAAGCTTTAATTCCCCGTACTTCCTCCCTCCAGAAACATCATCAATTTGTCGCGATTTCGAATATCATTTAAAAAATCTGGTCAGTGCGTTCGTTGATTAAATTACCCATCACCATCCATTAACTTATCCGTTTATTCTTTCATTATCTAAGATAACGGATAATAAAAGGTTAACACTTTTACAAGCAAAAAAAGTCTGGTATTATTAATTGGATAATTGTTAAATGTGTCATCATTGAAATATTTTTTTAAATTGCAAAATTGAAAGCTAACCTTATAATAATTTGACAACTCCAAAAATTAGTTGAAAAATGCGTTTAAATTAATGAATTTATAAGGTGTAAAAATAAACCTACAAAGAATGAGCTACCTGCATGCTAGTCGTATATGGATGTTGTTGCACATCTTCGACAGTTCCTTTATCTTCAACGTTAGTTTGCATATTGGATCCATCTAATTTAGCATTGAATTCATCAATATTACTAAAAATCGAAATTTAAAAAAATGTTTGCAAACAACCCTAATTTTATCAACAGAAATCTTGAAATGATAGAAAGGTTTCAACACATTACATCTACAAAATAAATTTCCTAGTTAGAAAACAGGTAATTAACTAACCGCAAAAGGTCGAGTTTCAATTTGTTGTTATCATCAAGAATAATGATTGACCTATTGTAACGTCGACCACCGTGCATTGCAAAAGCAGCACCATTCAGTGAGTGATATAAATGAATGTTAATAAGTAGCAGTATATCGCCACACTGTGAAACATTTCGATTTCAATTATTTCATACGTAGATTTCATATGTAAGAATAAAAAAGTATTTTGTCTAAATTTTAATTTCTATGATGAGAACTGGACAAAAATTGTCACCACAAAAATACTGTAAGTATAACATTAATAATTACTATTCATAAACGAAATTTTTTCACCACAAATTTAAGAACAAAACATTTTTTAATTGCTTAGCTAAGAGCAAATTAAAAGCTTTGTAACTCAAGTTAGTCAACTGTAATGAAGAATGTGTCAACTAATAATTTATCATAAAGTAATTCCACTATTTCTTCACATTTATTTGTTTAAATCTAGTATAAGTAAATATTTTAAATTGTTACTTTCACATTATTTCGAGCAAAATCACCATGCTCTTCGTATAACACTATATCACACCAATAGTTTACTGCTGTCATTTCCATCTTTCCATCTCGATATATTACTTTGTTAATGAATTCAGGATTAAGCACAAATATTTTCCTTCAATCATTTTGATTATAACAACTTCACTAAGGGTAGCAGTATATGTGCAGTGTAACTGAACAATGTATAACATGAAATAGACAAATTCTTCATAATTTCAATTGATGACATTTAATTGATGACTTAATAATTTGATGATGGAATAACTTTCAATTGAATAATTTCAAGAAATGGAATATCCGGGTGATTCTTTACAGCAAAAAATTAGTGCATGTTGTGTGAACTATTATGCTATTAGTAAACGTTATGTATCTAATATTTAGACAGTTTTCATATTTTTATGCAAGATATGTGTTCAACGAAAATACCTCGGTGGCGAAGTGGTATCCCAACAACGCAATATCACATTGTTCCGATCATCAATAAATAGAGCTATTGCCTAAAAATACAAATAAATTGTCGTTGGATATGTTGAGTTTATAATTCTGATAAAAGAAAAGATGGGAAAAAAATAATTCAATATTTCTTTTCGCCTTTCTTCATCCCTTTTTCCAAATGAACAACATCCAAATGTCATTTTTAAGCATTAAAACAATCAGCAAAAATTACTTGTACAGTAATATCATTGTAACCACCGAGAAAAAATTCATTCAAGCGATGAACATGTGCATTTCTAATTATTTCATTTATTTTTTCCTCATCGAAATATGCTACGTTTGGGTTTATCGGTGTAGTAGTAATGTGTTGACCATCTGAAATTCTGCTATCATCCGATGGACCTTCCAACTGCTGATTGCTTATGCGTAATGAATTTATCTGAAACAAACTCTTCTGAAAACATAATTCTTTCGCTTTTTCTACTCTTCTGTGCTGCTATTTTTAACCGTAAATGATCTGACTGATGGATTTTATATCTAATTCAAGATATTATTCAAATTTATAACTTTGATTTCATAGATCAATTCAAAACGATCTCAAACTTTACAGCATTTTAAAATTACTAAACCAACCCTATCTTCGTAATCTGATGCTATAGTAAACTTTGCTGATGACTGGTATATGGGGGTAAAACTATCGCCAAGTCGACCACTAAACAGAAGAACAGCAAAACCGACCGTTTTAAGCTTCCCATAAATGAACAATTCTCCATTTGTCATTTTTCTGATCTGAATAAAAAGCTTTTGATCTGAAAGCTTCTGAATAAAAAAAGCTTTTGATCTCAAAAACAAGCATCGATAAAAAGATTTTGATATAACAAGCAGTGACAGTGACAAAATCCTCCAATGACAGCTGGTTCATATCAAAAATGTCACCAAGACCATTCATTTAGTGCAACATATCTGTCTACAATGGCATAAATATGGAGAAATGGTCAATTTCGAGATATTACTGGACAACGATATCAGTTATCAGATTATTAATTCAGAAATATTGAC
>NW_018108516.1:18759-22862 GCF_000183805.2 Loa loa
AAAATTTACAAGAAAAAATAATCACACCAATAAAGCCTATAACAGCACTGGAAAAAATAGATAATTTAAAGCATCTTTTTTAGCAACTCTAAAATCCCATCATAATTCGATTATGACCACAGCCCTGATAACCATTGAAATTGTTCATACTTGGTAACTCATAACAGCGAGGCTTTAATATACGAGACTGGTATATGGGGGTAAAACTATCGCCAAGTCGACCACTAAACAGAAGAACAGCAAAACCGACCGTTTTAAGCTTCCCATAAATGAACATTTCTCCATTTGTCATTTTTCTGATCTGAATAAAAAGCTTTTGATCTGAAAGCTTCTGAATAAAAAAAGCTTTTGATCTCAAAAACAAGCATCGATAAAAAGATTTTGATATAACAAGCAGTGACAGTGACAAAATCCTCCAATGACAGCTGGTTCATATCAAAAATGTCACCAAGACCATTCATTTAGTGCAACATATCTGTCTACAATGGCATAAATATGGAGAAATGGTCAATTTCGAGATATTACTGGACAACGATATCAGTTATCAGATTATTTAATTCAGAAAATATTGACGAAAAATGAAAATATGAAATAAAGTGTCTCGAAGTCTCATCAACCCCGCCTCGAAAAATGATAACAGAATTATGGAATAATAAAAAATTAAAACAGTGTCAAACTACAAAATACAAGAAATTAATTGAAAAAATGAATAAATTACTGAAAAAAGAGCACTTTTGCGCGATGCATTCGAATGATTTGACCGCTCTGTATTTGACTCGAGAAACTTTCCAATGGCTCACTATAAATGATACAAGTTGTATCAGTATCCAAGCTACCATCACGTAACTCCAACTGCGTAATAACAAGGGCTGAACGAATTAAAATTCTTCATTAATTTTCAATTGCAGAATTATTATAATTATAGCAAACAATCATTACTACTATATGTCTTTCACATATTTCAAAGTAAACAACTAAAATATAAACATCTTTACCATCTTCTGACACATCTGTCGATCGTGAACGTATCTTTAAATGGGCTACATATGCATATATATTAACCTGCAAAAAATAGTTGTATTGTTCAATATATAATTTCAGCTCGATTATTTACATATTAATTTATACATTCATTTAAACAATGAATCTCTTATCAGACAGACACATACATATATACATACATACAAACATACATACATACGCACATACACACACACACACACACACACACACAAACACACACATAGACACATACATATATACATACATATAGAAGAATGTCATGCAATGAAATTATATTTTAATTAGCAAGCAGTTTTACTCCTTATCAATATAACCTTATCCTATTTTCCATGGACGCATAAAAGATTTTGTTACAATCAATTATCACACATATTCACAATCAACTACAGGTCCATTGCATAAACAAACAATTCTTGCTCGTTTTGAATACACCACAAATTTTGTTTCAAAAAGTATAAAAATTAAAGAATTTTTGAAAATTTAAAAGTGAAAATTTAAAAATTTTTCGTATTCTTTTTTGATAAATGATAAAATGATTAGAACTTATAAACATTCTGCTACTCTTCTATTGATTATTTGATTATTTTTATAGTAATTATTATTGAAAATATGTATCGTCATACCTTGAAATTTTCATCAGCAGTATGTGATAATTCACGTAATTCCGCAAGCGTAATATAATGATACTGTCCCATGTTTTCAAAATCTGAAAAGAGATCAGATTAACTTTTCATTTCCATACACCTTTTCCTTGAAAAAAAAAGAAAAAAAAAGACTCTCTGGATAAATTATACCGGAAAATGACAATTCCTCATTTATACCTATCTGCTGTAGTATAAAGAATAGTAAAACTTCCATTCCTAAAAGTCCTATCGCCATATCTCATCTTTGAACTTCCCTTGTCTTGAATTCTATTCAATTACTTGCCGAAAAATCACTTATTTGCCTAACCTGACCTTTACTTTTAATGTCCACTTATTGCTAGAAGAAATGTAATAGCTACTAACGAACAGCTAAGTATACTCAAATCAAGCGCAAGGATAATTAATTGGCACAGTTTATGATAGTAATCCAGAGCTATCATCCGTTCTCAATAAATAATAAGTAACGAAGGGTGTGATGAATCTGTTACAGATGTGATAGTCTTGAAATTAATTTACCAAATCTTATTAACTTAATGTCTATGGTTGATTGCTAACACTTTTCATTCACTCAAAAAATACTGATTTAAAGCCGCTAATAACTTAGCTGTCACACAATAAATGGAAACAATATGCTTTCAGATAGCAGTAAAATACATGGGAAATATTTACAAATCCATAAATTTAATTCAAAACAAACTGCACATATAAAAGATTTATTCAATTCCTTCATGAAATCAAAATACTCCTTGAGTTAAGATTTGAAAAATTTAACAAATAAGGAATAGAAAAGTCCTTAGAGACTTCACAACCTTCTTTTTCAAATTTAATTCTGAAAATTAGAAATACTAAAAAAATACCATATACAACACTTTTAACACTAAAATTGCATAAATTGAAAAAAAATCAAACTCGTAAAAATCATCACAGATCCTTAAATACACAACAAGGAAGACAGACTTTCAACTTCATCACACTTATAAATGAATCAAATCAAACCATCGTGATATGTTTTCTTTCATCCATATTGCTGCATTTGCTTAATTAATTGCAGATCTTCAGGAGAAGGTTTATAAATCCTCCCAATAATTACACGATCTTTAAATGTCTGAAAATTTCCAATTAAATAAACAAAAACACGAGCATTTCTAATAGGCAGATGGCAGTTAACATGAAATGTAGCGAAGGGAAAATCAGAATTGCCGGAAATTCGAAATTTAATACAGCTAACGTGAATAAAACATATTTCATATTTACACAAACTTCAATGTTAGCTGTAATACACTGTGTATTCCATATATTCATCTGATAATGACTATCCCAGTTTTCGACAGTGAAACTAAAGATGGATTAAACAGGACAGTCTGATAATGTATCATGTCAACTAGTTCTTAGAAGTTCTCGTATCATCAAATCCAGCTATCACAAGAACACCACAGGAAGTAACTAAATAATAATGATGATATCATCTAAATGATACTATTGATTCTTTATTTACAATAGTTAAAAAAAAACAATTTTCAAGTAGGCGAAGAAAAAAAAAGTTTTCAAAGCAACCTTTGCTAGTAAGAGGTAATTCGCAAATATCAGTAGTACGAGCGTAACGATATGTTGCCAATCTGTCGTCAGTATCAACATCCAAAACTGGATAGCAATCAGAATAACTTGAAAAATTGCCATTGTAGTGATCAAAGTAACCGGATCACCACCAATTCGCTGAATATAAAAACAATCAAAAAGTTCATTCATCTATATTTCAATTTAAATAGCTAATCAATTGATAGTAAAATAACTGATAACTACATCCTATATATGGTTCGGCAACAATATTTCGAATAGTTTTATGATTTCGAAGATATTGATGTGCATCATTTCAAACACTCATTCGTTAGTAATTGCAACTATCTGATCATCGTTGGTTGCATTATAAATAAAAGTTAAAAGTTCATTATGGACGAAAGTTAAACAAAGTTCCTATCACGCAAGTTTTCTACATACAGCTTCTATTTTAAGAACACAACAAAATTAGCTTTTCTAAGAGGAAGTTATTTCAAAACTTATATCATACACTTTTTTTGTTTTTTTTTTTTTTTGTAATAACAAAGTAAGCTCACATAAAAACGAGAATGATCCGAATCTCCAGGTTCAGCTGCGACACCTAATCTACCAACGTTAGAAACAGCTTTGTAAAGTTGTCCTTTATGACGAACAACAGAACCATGTGCATAAAGGCCATTATGCTCGGACCAACTGGAAATATTAACATTGAAGATTTAATAAAAGAACATTTAATTTAATTTTTTTTGCTGAAATAATCAGTCGTACTTGCACTTATTTCAATAAAAGTAAAAGTAAGATTGAATATTTTAAAAAAATTTTTAATTTTCTTACGCTAAATCGTCATATATATTAAGCTATAAAATGACACAAAAAAAAAAA
>NW_018108516.1:23067-29117 GCF_000183805.2 Loa loa
ATAAATAATAATAATAATAATAATAATAATAATAATAATAATAATAATAATAATAATAATAATAAACAGCGTTACTTACAGCTTATGGCGAATTGTTGGAAATTTGGAATTTATAAAAATTAACTGACCCACATCATCCAATTAATCAACACAACGAATTTTTTGATAATAGACTTGCTAATAAATCCTACTTTTGAATTATTTCATTCAGTTTATTTGCTGATTAGGAATTAAATAATTTTTTTGAATGTATTCAATGAAAAAAACTAAAAAACTGTAAACTTACTCTGCATACACAGTATTTGCTGCAGTAGAAATCACTGTTTGTGTCGAATTACCATCACCTCCATCAGCAGCACCACTGCTACTACCATTACTGTTGTTGCTACTGCTACTACTACTAGTACTGCTACAATTACTACCACTAATGCTAGTATTATTGTAACAACTGTTATCACCAATATTACTATTACTACCACCACTACTACCAGCTGTGGCCGTAGTAAATCGAGATACCCGTTCCCATTTACCAAGATGTGCTGCACAACGATGTATCAAATCGCAGTACTGTAATGGTAGCAAATATGCTGCATAAAGCGAAAACGATGTTAAAAATACGACACAAAATAATTCCATAACCCAAAAAATATCAATGTACATCTGCTGCGGTAGGCCTGATGGTGATCGTTGCTGAAATCATTCCAGTTTAAAATTCACTGAAATTGCAATTTTCAGTTGGAAATTTCAGGAATTGTTGTAAAATGAACGAGCAAACGGTTGAAAACTGTAAACTGCCAATTATAATCATAAAATTTCCCAGATTAATTTTTCTTTTTACATTAATGTATTAAACGCATCGTCCTTTCGTCATAAGTACGATTATCCTTTATTTAAATTACCTTGGAAGAAATCAAATCGGTATACATATATATATAAGAAACAAAAAATAAAGATAAAAACTTACAGGTGTAAATACACATGGAACAAAAATTGAAAGATATGCTGTTGTTAAACCAGAAAAGAAGCAGTGCTTGATTCGTAAACCAAAATCTTTCATTAAAACCGAAACTTCTTCACGTATTTGCACTGAAAGTCTTATAAGTCATTTAATTATTTGAAAGAAAAAATGGAAAGAATTCCAATTTTAGCTAATTATATGGAAGGAAGAAAAACTATTACATACATGGATTAGTGCTACACATATGTACAACACTATCAACATCAATAAGCGCTGGTGGGTGCACAAGACCACGATACACTACATTTGATATTTCCGATAATGATCTTCCATTAAGAACAAACCATAACTTTGTAGCATAACAGCGCATTTTATATGATATGTTATCATGGAATAAGTATAAGAAGAAAAGAACCCTATAAACCAACTCTTTTTCGGAAAATTAAATTGCAAATTATAATCAGAATTAAAAAGAAATTAACTAATATCAAAGATGACGCAAAAACAATGAAAATTCGAAATTACAATTATTTATTGCGTAAAAACTCACTCTTTTAATACAACCTATTTTTAAATCTTGCACAAATTTCAAGATGTAATTTACATTTCTGATTGGAACAATATTTCATACAAACTATTAAGAATTATTTTTAAAAATATTTAAGGACCAAAATATATTCTCTTTTGTGCAATGTTCTTTTGCAGAAAATTAAAATTCTAGTGCTATTCAAAATTTTTGCCTGTACATACTCATTCCTATTTTCCTTTTCTATCATCCATTGTTCATTTCTTTCATCATACTTCCTGAAAAATTATATTGCAGTTTAAAGGTAAACTTACGGGTGTCCAAAGTAGAGCAATGATTTGAAGGGAAAATCAAAATAAACACGCGAAAA
Source organism: Loa loa (assembly GCF_000183805.2). NCBI lineage: Eukaryota > Metazoa > Nematoda > Chromadorea > Rhabditida > Onchocercidae > Loa > Loa loa. The sequence continues at coordinate 24,922 of NW_018108516.1, forward strand.
ACTGAATAGAAATGAAGTAGCAACCATCGTAAACATTGGTGTTTTAACTGCTGCCCACTCAATAATATCCCACAATAAGCAATGAGCTTTTGAACCATCTTGTCTGGCATTCGTTGCCAATTCGGTTATCTATACATACATACCAAAATATTTGTTCAATTTAATTTCGAAAAACTTAAAATTTCAGTTATTTCCCTTTCGAAAATGATTAAAATAAAAAGAAAAAGAGAACAAAAACAATCGAATCTCTATTCATCTCTATTTACCGTTTTCCAAAAACACTTTGTCACTCGTATGCCAAGTAACAGACCAACACACGATAGCAAATATGGATTGATTAAATGGAATTTCTGAAATAAATGAAATTAAAAATTAAGGAAAACAATTAACCTATAAATATTTTTAAAAATTGTTTATGTTCTTCGATTTCACATATACAAATAATAACAAGCAACAAGTTTAGTCGATCACTCGGAATAAATCAAATAAACAATAAAAAATTTATGAAGAAGTTACCAATGAATAATGCCAATACGATTTTGGCAACCACCACATTGTCTTGTATAAATTGAGATATTGCAAGAAAAGTGCTAATACAGAATAAAGGAATAGCGTACATTCAAAAAATAATTCACCCTGTCCTTGAGGCATTTCCGGCCAAATAGGATGAATTTGTGCACTTCCTTTACCACATATTTCATTCCTGAAAATAAATTTCCAATCTTTCCTTAAAATTTATATTTAAATAGACAGGAATTTATTGTTAATTGAAGTAAACGATATTGTAAATTGTAAAAAACATTACAAGAAAAAAATTGTAAAAATTCAATCATTCATTTATGAATTGTAAATCAAATTTCTTAATTGTAACTTTAAACATTATAACGAATGTCACATCACTATCCTATTGATGTATTATTTTCCGCACATACTCTTTTCATTTATCACATACCAATCCATATCTTTTAGCGTAACATACATGGTACATTATGAAATGTTTCTGATATTATCTAATGCTAACATATTAGCTTTTAGATTATCGAAATTAAAATTAAACTAAAATGAAATTTATACAATATCGATCAGATAGGATGATGAAATGTTGAAAATAAAATTAATATATATAAAGAGGATATAAGGCTAACAATGATGAAGGATGTCATAAAGAAATTTTGGTATTTTTACACAGTTGTAGCATAGAATATTTATACTACAGCTAAGTTATTTGACTTCTTATGATAATCCTAGTTGAGCTTACCAAAAAGCTCCTCTTCTAATCTTAGATATATATGAAAAAAAGAAAAAAACGAAATCCAACAAGGTCAATTTTCACAATCAAACATGCATAACAACATCCTCTATATCAATCTATCATCACTTTTGTCACCAGCTACATTATCACTTCCTTCTTTTACAATTTGTTATCTTTCCTGAAGCCATAATCTTATCACTTACTCATTCAATGAAGGATACACTCTTATATCTTAATTATTACAAAATTTATTAACAAAACGACAAATAAAAAAGATAAACAAACAACAAAAGAATTTTTATTAATTAAAAATCATTTTTGATTAAAGATCATATTATTGCTTGTCTATTGTTTAACTCATTCTTATCACTACTGTTTAATAATTTGTCGTATACTTTGTATCTTTTCTTACTGCTATTAACTAATAATATTGTATGGATAGGTAAAAAAAAAAAACCTATACCTCCCACAAAACGGATCAATTAATTAACTTTCCCAACATTAACTTCTACTTCATTTTCATTATCAGTGTAAGATAAAAGTAACACAATAATTATTCGACAAATTTATACTAAATTAATTTTTATAAATTTAACCCGATTTAATTCTTTTACAAATTTAACTTTGATACTTTATATCAATAAAGATTTTGTAATCTTATCAAAATTAAATAATACTAATTTATATCTATAAAGATCTAACATTATGTATACTAATCTAGTGAAATTTATCAAAGATTAATCTCTCACATATAAAATTATCTTCTAATTTATATATCTACTAAATTAAATATAAATAATTCATACCTTTTCTTCCTATCATCCACTCGTCCAATATTACCAGGTGTAGATGGCACAACAGAACCGTACGAACGATTAGCATTAGCATGATGTCGATTACGTAATGTTGAACGACCAACCATTTTTTTTTTTTTTTTGTTAATTCTTCAAAATTTCATTAAATTTTTTTAAATCTCTATTTTATTACAAACATAAACCCTTTAACGTAATAAATGTTTATTCTAACCAAAACAATAATAATAATAATTAATATAAAAGTTATCATTTTAAATATTAATATATTTAAATATCCGAACTATAAAATTAATTTTTTAATGAAATAATATAAATTTGTAACTATAATAAAATCCAAAAATAATCATTCGAGAATTATTGGTAATCCTTATGACCTAATATGTTATATACATTATATTATGGTATACACTTTTAAACAATCGTTTTTTCTTTTTTTTTTTTTTTTTTTTTACGAATAATATAGGGAAAATAATTGGTGTAAATGTATACTCCATTCTTTTTCCTTTATAAATAGGCAATTTGCTAAATTTATATTAAAATTTAACTAATAGTTTTACAAAATTTACTAACACAATGAAATTAATACTTCACTAAATATGCAATCAATCAACTCACTTTCTTATATGTTTCCATGAAATTACTAAAATAAATTTAAATAAACTTATTAAACCAGCATTTCTCTTTCTGACATTTAAATAAACATGCATAAATGTTTGCTATCTTCTAATTGAAAATTTATGCAAAATTCTTGAAATTTAACAAGAATTAATGGATAAATCGCATTCCATCGAAATGATCAAAAATTTCAACAACCTTTTTCTTTTTTTTGTAATAATATGTCAATTTATGTTTGTTTTTATTTTTATTCTTTACTTTCCATTGAAATAATTTCTAGAAATTATTATAAAAATTGTGATTTCAAACGAACAAGAAAAATTGAAAAAATCACTCAGCAAAAATTTTCAGAAATTTCTTTTTCTAAAAAAAAAATAGAAATTCGTTACAAGAATTTCTACGATAAATCACAAATGAATTTATCTATATTTCACAGTTTCGTACAGAATCAATTGCAAAAAAAAAAAGAAAAAGCACGAAATATACTGACAGAAAAGATCAAATACGATTTTCTGCTAAAAATTGATATTTAAAAAAAAAGTTTAAATTTTAAAAATTGATAAGAATGAAAGAGGCGTAGCAAAATATAGCAAACAATAATAACAACAAAGCAAAATTGAGCGCATTTAAAAAATTTTTCGTTCTGCTTTTCGTTTTTTTATTTAAATCAAGAAATAATTTTTCAAAAACATAAAATCAAAGAAAACAAATAGCAATAGAAAAAAGGAGAAATTTTGTCGGTTTCAACAAGAAAAAAAATTTAATTTGTATATTGTTACGATAGTAATTAATACTAATAATAACAATAATAATAATGATAATTAATAATGATAATAATTAATAATAATAATAATTAATAATAATAATTAATAATAATAATAATTAATAATAATAATAATTAATAATAATAATAATTAATAATAATAATAATTAATAATAATAATTAATAATAATAATTAATAATAATAATAATAACAATAATAATAATTAATAATAATAATGAAGATAATAATAGTAGTAACAATAAATAATAATAATATTCATTTCTGATACCATTTATTTATGAGAAAATAATTTGAAATTTTTAAAACTATTACTACTAAAATAAAATAAAATAAAGTATCATACTATGATCGTAGGAATTGGAAGAATTAGAATTAAAAGAATCGGAAAATCATGAAAACCATAGTATAGTTTATCCCAAGAAATTCATATTCCAGTTATTATATTCCCAGAATGATGTAATTCTAGATTGAAAATAAAATACCATCTCTACCATTGATAGATTGATTGTCCTACAATGACTTCAATACAGGATAAGATGATAATATCACATAATGATTGTAACATATTTAATCAATAATTGATGTATACATTTTATCAAAATAATCAAAGTATATGTAAAATAAGACATATAAAATATTACTAAGTATATAGACAATATGGAAGTGGAAAATAGCGCGAAATTTGGAGAGACGAGGGAGGAAAAGAAAAAGAAGGAATTTTATTAATTG
>NW_018108516.1:29165-34037 GCF_000183805.2 Loa loa
AAAAATAATTTTGAAATTTTTAAAACTATTACTACTAAAATAAAAATAAAATAAAGTATCATACTATGATCGTAGGAATTGGAAGAATTAGAATTAAAAGAATCGGAAAATCATGAAAACCATAGTATAGTTTATCCCAAGAAATTCATATTCCAGTTATTATATTCCCAGAATGATGTAATTCTAGATTGAAAATAAAATACCATCTCTACCATTGATAGATTGATTGTCCTACAATGACTTCAATACAGGATAAGATGATAATATCACATAATGATTGTAACATATTTAATCAATAATTGATGTATACATTTTATCAAAATAATCAAAGTATATGTAAAATAAGACATATAAAAATATTACTAAGTATATAGACAATATGGAAGTGGAAAATAGCGCGAAATTTGGAGAGACGAGGGGAGGAAAAGAAAAAGAGGAATTTTATTAATTGAAGAACAATTTTAGCGTAAATTTAGAAGAAAAACGAAATAAATGTAATTAAAAACTACTTTTCAAAATTTTTACAATAACATAATTAATATGCATTAGTTACTTTAAATTAATTAATTCCATCCCTAATTTCATTTCTCGACATAATAATACTATAAAAAATAGTCTAGAAATAATATTAATAAAGTTGTAATCGCTTTTCATTATTACTCATTCTAAAACCATTCACAAAACCATTCTTCTCGTTTGATTGTCTATCATTCATTCAATCATCTCATCACTGAAAATTTCTATGTGCTATTAATTTAATTAATAATCTGTTCAATTAATTCATTTCGAATTAATCCAATATTATATTGAAATTTCCAATATTTTATAAATTATACGAATATTTAATTTTGTGTTTCTCATCATCTTAAACAAACAATTAAAATTTTCAAATATTAACAATAATTAGAAGAAATTTATTAACAGTAATAAAAGTTGTGTAGCCAACAAATGATAATTTTCAAAATCAGAGCCAAGAAGAGGAAGATTAAAAAAATTTTTTTTTTTTGTAATACAAATTAACATGACATATACTGGAAATAATCCAGGAGGCAATATTCTTATCTTACAATTTTTTAGATAATACAATGATGAATGAGCAATGCAAAATTGTATAAACATTATTTCACAAAATCGATATACATAATTTTATATCGTTCCTAACATAATATTTTTATTTAAATTCTATATTTATTAAAATTTTCTCCAAAAAAAAACCCTTTTTTTCTAACAAATTTTAAAATTTTTTTTTCGTCAAGCAGTTCATTTTTTTTAGTTTTCTAATAAATCTTAAAAAAAAAGAAAATAATCCACTGCGAAATTTTCAATATTCTATGGAATCTTTCATTACATTAAACATGAAAAACATTCCCTCTTAGACTATTCATACTTTAATTAAAAAAGACACACACAAAAATTGCAATTAGATTATAGCTAAAAAATAGCGATTAAAATATAGCTAAATTAGAGGAAATATACGAAGGGTACCAAAAATTGAACATATTTATTAGGAAAAATGACATTAATAAACACACTTATTAATGCCTTGTCAATTTTGTTAGTAATTTTATACTTTGTAATTAATTTATTTAAAGTCTAATTTAAAATTATCCTAAATATCTTTTACATGTTGTAAGCGACATAAATGGGATCAAGCATATCTTTTAAGAAAGCATCCCGTAAATGCATCCGTTGCTTTTCTCCTCGACTATTTATTGGTACCACGCCAGGATCAACAATTACCACAACACCCACAATCAAATGATGCTCTTCCAGTACAGCAGATGTTATAGCTGGTACTAAATCTAACGCTTCTGATTCCGCACTTTCAGTTTCGGCAACTACAACCAAAAGATGCGTCCATGTGAATACGGCACTGAAAATTTAATTATTTATTATAGCCAACAAATAATAATTTGAAAATTTGAATGTTCAAAAAAAACAACCATCCTTAGTATTTGGAAACTATTTCCTCGAAACATATCGAAATATCTATTATCAGTTAATAAAAAATGAATCATTCACACCCATTTCCGTATCAAAATTATTAGTGTTAACATTATCAAAAAAATTGCAATTATCTCATTTTTCAAGAATCGAACTTATATGATTTGTAACAAGTCACAGTATGAAAATATAAAGTACTGTTGGAGATTATCATTAAGCCTATCCATCTCCTTCCCATCTGGATTTTGCCGTCCCAGTACTGATACACACATAATGGGATGAAAAATGATGCATTTTGAACTACTGAACGAAGATTTTAAAATTCAATATAAGCCTATGCATTCCCCATATTAACAGCTTTAATATATGTTCAGAATAATGAAAATACTCATATACATTTACATTTCAAATCTCATATCAGCAGCAATTAAGGTAAATTTGAAGTTCTCAAGTTGGTAAACAACGGCACCAACCATTCAGAAATTTTGCGATGAGCTCGTATTACGGTTGCTTCGATATCCACCGGATGGTATCTCATTCCGCGTAACATCAGTGCTTCATCCAATGCACCAACAACAAATACTGCATCGTGTAACTCTACAACAACATAATTTACCTCCTTTATCGTGCAACTACATCCGACAGCAAGTTTATGATTATTAGTGGAATTAACCTAAGTTAGGAAGAATAGAGTTCAAGTGCCATAAATGTCCCAAAGACATAAGTCCTATTAAGTCCAAAAATGATTTAGATTTCCAACAATTTTTATTGCAAGTGATTTTCTAGAAATTTGGAAAACTTTCTAATTAAAAAAGTAAACAAGTCAATCATAAAAACTTGTTTTTTAGAACGTTAATGTTAAAATAGATTAGTGGAGCTCGAAATTTCCAACAGTTCATTTAAAACAATCATTAAAAAGTCATGGAAGAAAAAAGTCACCTCCATCAGCCGTTATGGATTGTGTCCGCCGAAGAAAACCCAAATAACCCGTACGTGCAAAACGTTTAAGAGTGTCACCAGTTGTTAACCTAAAAATAAACGTCTAAGTATAACGTAGCTCCACGTACTGCAAGAACGTATATGGAGCAGCCATGCAAGTCTGACTGCCACGGAATAAAATGGGAAAAATGTTTATCAAATGAAAAGAGTGGTAAAAATATCTTCCTCCGTTATTTTTGCTAATATACCGTATGTAGGTTCATAGATGAGGAACAAGATGCCCTACCAACGGAAAAATAGTCTGAACGCCTTAATTTAAATATTAAGGCTATCTTCACGATTAGTTGATGAACCTGCTGCTAACTAAATTAATACTTAATGTCACAAAAAAAGGGAATGATTCAGCTGAAGTAATCTCTAATGTCAAAATTAAAAGAAGTTAACTGAGAACAAGATGACGAGACACAAGTGGTATAAAAATTGACCATGTAAATAACCTAATGGATATGTATTAGTCCATAGCTTAGCTTATTCGTAGTTCAAATCAAAATGTCAAAAATATTACCTTGCATTAAAGTGGTCAGTATGCAATGATGCTTCTTCACCGTATAATGTGAAATAACCAACTGCATTATGTGAACATGCAACCCAAATTTCACCCAGATGTGAATCGGCACACTGACCTCTAGTTTCCGGGTTTGCAATTACCACTTCCACACCGGGTAACAACTAAAATGAATCATTTCATTTAATCTATCACAGCTATGTACTCCCTGTGGTTTGAAAGATTAATGAGCAAAATGTCGGTCAATATCTAATCATAAAAATGTAAAATTTGATCTTTTCGAAATGAAAGAAAATATACCTTTCCACTTTCCATTAATGCTATGCTATGTGGTGCACCCTTTTCAACAAGCGTTACACGATCATTATGTAATGCTCGTGCATCAACGTATACTGTTGCCGGATCCGGACTCGCTGCTCCTTGCATACAGATTGCTGTGTTAACCTATAAATTGAAAATGATCTTTTGAAAACAAAAATATTACGGCCAATAAAAAAAAGGAAGAAATGATTCAGTTAAATAAAATGTTCCAATGCTTAACAACAAATGACGATCATCACGTCTAATCAATACCCAAATTTAGCAAATCAATACAAAATCTCGGAACCACCCGGAATTTTAATATAAGTTTGTTGAATAATAGATGTAAAAGTGAGAAAAAGTAAAAAAAAGGGTGAAAAAAAGAAAAAGTAAAAAAAGTAAAACAAAGGTTAAATATACCCAAGAAGTATATTTGCAACCTAGTTTTAACTACAAATTTATTTGTCATATAAAATCAAAAAAAAAAAAATTGAGAATTAAATGAAAAAAGATACTATACCCGACAACCAAATGATGTAGATACTGCACGTGAATTAAGACCCAAAGGTGCAAAGAGCTTAGAAAATGCAGCACATAAAGTAACTCGTGGCCTTTCCTCTGCAACCACAACACACGTACGAACGCTGTAATAAAAATTTTTCATGTAAACACATTAGAAGCTTGAATATAAATTAATACAATATAAATGTAATACTAATATAAATTAATATAAGTATAAATGTATTAATATAAATTATATAACATTGATATAATTATATAATACTAGCTGAATCTAACTACGTGTTTCCACAGCAAAAAAAAAAAATTTTGGAAGACAGAAAATACAACACTTGATGGATTACCGAAATGAAATTTATTAAAATAAAATTTATAGAATATCCATCAGATAGGATGAAGCAATCTTATAAGCAATATTAAGGCGATGAGGAGAATGTAGCTCATCAATGGCGGATATCAGGAAGAAATTTCGGTGTTTTCATACGTCTGCAGCATGGCTAAAGATCAGCTAACTTCCATGATGACCCTGGTGGTATTTGCAAAAGCTTCTCTCCTATACATATATATATATATATATATATATATATATATATATATATATATAA
>NW_018108516.1:34515-45647 GCF_000183805.2 Loa loa
ACTACTACTACTACTACTATATATATATATATATATATATATATATATATATATATATATATATATATATATATATACTTGAAAAAAAAAAGCATATTTTCACCTACCACAGGTCTGACGTCTATATAAATCGTATATAATGACACGTACACAGTTGAATGCGATAGTGTCAAAATTTCAAGGCAATTGATGATGAGCTTTCAGAGATTAAGGTAGGTAACAAACGAACATTCACATTTTTATTTATAGAGATCACATTTTTATTTATAGAGAATGTAGCTCATCAATGGCGGATATCAGTTATACAGTATTAATATAATTATGTAGTATAATTATATAATATTGATATAAGTTAATGTAAATTATTTAGCATTAATATTAATATAAATTCAACTAAAATCATACCATTAATTTGCTTGAAATATATAAACTTAGATCACTTAGCAATTTGAAGTAACTATATAATCAACTTAAGATAATCTCAAAATTTTCAAAAATCAAGTAATAATCTCAAAAGGCAAGAAAAAACTGTCGTCCACTTACCATGAAAGTGAAACACCCTTCTCTTTCAGAAGAGAAATTTGAGGTGCTAATTCCCGAACACATAATTCCATTACCCCATAAGAACAAAACGTATCACGAACTGAAGTATCAAATCATTATTTAAATATATTACTATGCGGTGCAAAATAGTTGAAATACTGAAATAATCCTAATAATTATAATACAATTACTAAAAGTGATTTAAAATTTTAGATTTCAACGTATGTGGGTTTCCTGAAAAAGATTTGCTATGTTAACAGTCAACCATTTATTTCCGGTCTGGCCATTATCAATTTTAAAACTTTTCCTCAGATCGCCAATATTATAATACAAATAGATTTTTTTTGAGAAAAAAAAATATAAATAAATTTTCTTTTAAAAAATATCTAATTCATATCGACAGAAATGAAAAATCACGAGCTAAGAGATAGAAACCTTTTCGTTGTGAAACTGCTGTCAACCATAAGGCAGCATTTTGCTCAACTTCTGCTGGCGGAATTAACAATGAATGGTGACCGGAATAGACACTGAAATCAAAATTAACCGTATATTTTTTACGTACATTGTGATATCCTTAGACGATAAATTATACAGATGGAAGGAATTTTTATGGTGAAATTCGCAACCAAATCAATATATGTGGAAGAAACAATCTACCGATGCATTATTAATCTATAAAGTTTGTAATGATAGATAGATGAAGGGAAGTGTATTTAAATAAATTATCACGTAAGGCGGCTACTTTCACAAACGAAATGAGACAACAGTAATGAAAATAACCAAAGCAAATGGCTTACCCAGACAGACACCAAAGTGTTAATCCCAGACCGCAATATGGATCAAGGCACAAAGTGATATGTCGTGACGGATATAATTCACAGGCTACTTTTAAGCTCCTACATAATGCTGTAGCACTAGCAATACTGATAACAATCCCCGCTAGCTGTCCTGTAGTACTTACTGAGAAATCCTGAAAATTTAAATAAACATCAAATACCACCATCCATTTCCAGCAAACAAAGATAGGTAACACTGTAGTATGATTTTGATCCATTCAACAAAACCGGAAAATGATGAACAAATTCATGAATTATTCAAACAGTAGTACTTTCTCACCAGATAACAAACATCGGTTGCTTTTCTCTCAAAACACTCAGATTCCCACTTTTTCTTGCTAAGTGATGGAAGATCATCCACATCCAAAATCGTAGGCCATGCCTGAAATGTTCTTTGTATCGTTCTTCGAACTACTTGATTTACTTTCTTGCATACATAATTTGATTTGAAATAGCAGAGTAACGCCTCCTACTCAAATACGGTAAACAAACGTCAAAAGGAAACTTACCTTTGCATCAACCCTCAAGGAAGCTTCTTTGCATTTAAGTAGCTTAATTAAAGATGAAGTTGAGATCACTGCAACTGCTTTTGAAACATCCACAATCATTCGTACTGTCGGTAAAGTTATTTGCAGGTTATGAGGATGTGGTGGTCGTACACAAACGGGTACCAGTCCTTTAATATAACTCTTTCAGTTTAATAAAAATAATACCGATCAAAATAATTCATTATGCATTTGGAAATTATCTTGATGTTAGTAAATGAAACTTCCAATAGTTTTGCTACCACTATCAAAATCATCCGCCTTGGCGAAAATACCATATATACTACTCATGGTTTTACACGGAGTTCCGAAAAGAAACTCATAATGTCAATGTTAAAATGTCCTGCCAAATCATATCCTTGTATTTCAAGATTGATTGTTTTTCAAATTTTAATTTAAATTACATCTAAATCTGCAGTTTAACTTAATAAGTGCTGAATTTCAGTAATGTTGCCAAATACTTCGTATATGATAATATTAAAAACCAAATTTGATGCTTTCATCAAATCAAATTTTACAATTAAATTATGTAATTTCGATGTGAATTATCAGTATCGACGTACCTGCTGCTTGGCATCCATAAAAAGCTGCAATCAAATCAATACCAGGTGGAAAAATCAAAGCCACGTGTTCGCCTGGATTCAGCCTTCCTTTATCAGTTAACATCGAACCAATTCGTTCCGCCCTTTTCAGCAGTTGTGCACAAGTTATACTTTCCGTCTCCGTTCCACGTGAATTTATCAGCGTGAATAGTACGTGATCAGGAGATGTTTGTGAACGTTGCCGTAAGACTTCCATCAAACTAGTTACCTGTAATAGATAATTTTCAGCTACCCTAACAAATAAAATTGTAACTACGGTCATCCGTGAATGATGAAACTTGGAAATTAAAGCAAACAGTGTTAACACATTTCAAGACATTAATTAACCTTTTCGTCATCCGCATTAATTTGCCTCCCCTTAGCAGCAGCAATCCGTACACCCTGAACAATATTACCAACAAACATAGCTGCTGGTCCAACATCCGACTGCTGTTCCCGAGGTTTCGGTAAATTTATTACACAAGTATGGGGACACATCAGAAGTGTTGTTGGATGCAAAACGCCTTCTATAAATCGCTGCCGTGTTTCCGATACATGAATACCACCTAATGGTGTCTAAAATATCGCCAGATTTCATTTACTACAGTTAATTAAAAAAAAAAAAAACCTAACATAGTTCTGTTTATTCCTGGATGTTTCGTCTTGGAATACGAAATTTCAAACTTTCAAAATTAATTCCAACATTTTAGTTATTCCTTGAAAAAAAGCTTATAGTGATGAGTGCAGAGTCCTCCTTCGAGAATAGGGAATGATTTTATAGATTTTGAATCTTTTGAATTCATGGAAAATTTTCGAAGGTTTACTTTTGGTAACTGATTGGACGGCACAAGAGCCAAACAATAAATTCCCACTTGATGAATGCTATCGATTGCTTGTAATACTCGACTCATCCACTAAAATTAGATTTAGGATGATTCAAAATAAGCATAATTTAGGATGATTCAAAATGAGTGTAATGCAAGGGAGACATAAAAAAGAAATCAGATGTTTACAATAAATTCTTTGTCGCTCTCAAAGTTTTAATAACAGTTGAGAAATTAATGTCATCCACTACTTATCAAATAATATCACCAAAATTCGATATGAAACCCAGCGAATGCCGATATTTTATAATCATTCTCTTTGTCTTACATTCCAAGTAATATCGACAAGTAATATTTGTCTTCCTTTTTTTTCCCATAATCATTCCCAGAAACATGCTATTTTGAATATTATGGAATTAAAACTTCAACAGCGAAAATTCAGACAAAAATTACACTGAAAGAATCTTCCTCAGATACACCAGGTTTTTGCTCAGCTATGATGCATATCCGTTCATCGCGCAAAACATTTACAGAAAATACAGCAATCCTCCCTGTAAGTCATTATTTTTCATCAAATATCCTTTTCATAATTTTCGATGAAAATGATCACCTTATATATGCAAAGTCACAGTGATATCTTTTGTAGCTGATATTAATGTTCATATGTTCGACTTAAATGTCGATAAATCCCCTCATAGTTTTGATATATGACGAAAATTTATAATGGTACGAAAAAAATTCAGTTAATTTTAAATTCACATTGAGAAATGTCAAGAATCCAAATCACAAACCTCGATAAATAAATTTCATTGGTTCTACAGCCAGTGCTGTAGCAATCAAATCATCAGCACTATGTTGTCGACCGGATACATACATCTGCGAATTACGATTACCTACCACAAAAACCAAACCATTCTGGAATTTAAATTTTCTTAATTTCAATGAAAATTTGATACCATTAAAATAAAAAGACCTTCCATTAAAAGTTCACAAGAAATGGATTACCGGCCCAAGAAATCCAAGCAATCCGCTTCGAACATACGGCACCGGTCCCAATGACTTGTCATCGTTACCCAATGGTTCCACCTGCGAACAAAATTTTTAAGGTCAAAAAAATTTAATTCCATAAAATTAATCCCAACCGGTAATAAAACAATTATATGAGAAATTTAAAAAAAAGGGAACCTTGAAAGTACTGGTTGATAAACCATCCAATCCCCAATAAGCAGAACCTGTGCTATGTGCATACAAACAAATTTCACCAATTTCATCAGCCATACACAATCGCGGTGGCCCAGAAAGTTTAACAACAACAACAACACCACCAGTAATAACTTGACCAGCATCCTAGAATCAAATCCTTACCACTTAATAACTACTTCAGGATTAAGAGTTTGACAAATGAAATTCAAATGGAATAACTTATTTTTTACCTGTAAAGTTAACGATGTCAGTGAATTTTCTTGATCCACACGAACTACCGAATGGCTCAAAGCAGACATCGACAGGACACCACGGCCAGAATTATGAACACTTTCATCTACACAAGGCCTGTAGTAGAAGCAGAAAAAGTTATTTTTATATGATACATAAAGGAATATACACATTTCGTTCACATTAAACGTATACTATTATAAATACAGAAAAACAAAGAACAACTTAAAACAACTATTAAAAAAATGTCAGAAAAAGTTGACTAATAGGTAACATAATGAATTGCATTATCTAGCATCTATACATTTATTACCGCATCTGCAACATATCAATATTGATCGATATAAAAGGACAGAAAATGAGAAAAAAAAAAAAAAACCAAACCTTACGCAGCGATACTGTACCAGTTTCAGAAGAGCCTGCACACGGACAAACTGCATCGGGTCTTAAGCCACGTGACTTGAAAATAGAAGCAAACTGATCACATGACGATAAAGACCATGGATTTGCTCCATCAGCTACCAGAATTGAACGTAGTGACGATAAATTGATTTCTTTATGATCACGAGTTGCCAATAAACCCCAATGTAAATCACGTGATTTCACCAAAGCTGTTTTTGCTAAAGCGGAAAAAAAAGATAAAAAACAGCATGATATTAACGTTCACTTTAAAAAGAAATTGTTATGATATAAACAGAATATGTATAAAAACTTAACTAATTTCTTTTCTGAAAATTCCTAATAAAACGAAATATGCAAACAGAAAATTTAACTATAATAATTTCTTCTCCTTTCTTCTTCAAAAAAAGTTTTTTTTTTACTTTTACCTTGATATTTTGTAACCATCAACATCCACGATGCCGGATTGATTTTCATCAATGAATATGGAACAAAAATAACACGTAAACCAGAAAATACACTCTGAAATCAATAATTTCATATAAATTACAAAAGATCTGCAATTAATTTTACATTTTAAACAAACAGTTCAGTCAACTTAACCAATAATAAGTGAGCAGAAGAAGAGAAAAGACGTTAAAAAAATTGAAGGGGTATGAAAAAATTAAACATTAAAGGTCAAATGATTTAAAAATTAAACAGCACCGCTAAAATGGAATGCCACAAGCCTGCTTCACGTTTGAAATCAAGAACTGATACCATCGTATCTGATTCCGAATAATCCATTGCCATTGTTAAAGATCTAAAACAAGTAAATTAAACTGAAATGCAAATAGATGCATGGAAATGAAACTCAAGAAGTAAATATTTATTTTGTGTATATATGATTCCAATGAAATATACCTGCAATGCGAGAGTAAAGCCTGCCGAGTTATGCATACACCTTTCACACTACCTTCCTTATCTGTTGTATACTCAATATACGCAACAGAATCATCTGTAACTCGTGGTGGTATTGACCAATCTCTCGGTGGCTTACTCTGCAAATTAAGCACATTCAATGACAGTATTATGCAAAAACTGTCCGTTACTGATGTAGATATATTTTACGGCATCCTAAAGCAGTCAATTATATTTTAAATATCCCTATATATAACCGAAATAATAAAATCTACATAAGCTATGCTCAACTTGACATATGAAGTGATTTGCACTTCTTTTATTAAAAAAACATTTCTAATGATTCCTTAATCAATGTCGAATTTTGAGGAACATTTTGATTCAGCATACAACAAATCATATTTATTTAAAGAGCTTAAAATAGTGCTCAAATTTAAACAAATAATTTCCAAATAAGTATATAAATTTTGGCGATCTGTAACAATAACTGGTGCGCGAAATTCTCAGGAACATCAAGATTGGTGTTGGGTATCAAATAACACAAACAGAGTTAACCTGTTGTAAAAACTACGAAGCATTTGAACGATAACGCCAATAGCGTAAGACTTGTCATATCTAAGTCAAAACTTTCTGATTATTCTCGACTTCCTATACAAACACAAACTGAACACGTATTGCTACTTTCAAATGATTACTATATATTAGTGAATCCAAAAAGATAATGTGCAATCTAATCTGCTATAAAATCTGGTATCAACACAAAGTGTTGTTTTCAAGTAATAATTCATTTGTACCAGTAAATGCACAATGATAATTTGCTAAAAGTTCACTAATGCACATCACTGAAATTTAAAAGTAGTGGAAACAACGGCAATAAAATTTTTAAGCAATTATGCAAAGTCAAATAAATCCCATAAAATCATACCAAATGTTCAGTTGTAAGCCAAACAAGTCGTGGCCATCCCTTGAAATCAATAATTTCACTACCAGGTATTAACGGAGCACTAGAATTAGAATAGCTCTGATTACTTGATGAACGTTTTGGTAGGCCCTTGTAACATGCATCAGATGTAAGAGCTACCTTCACACCACAACTCCCAAGCAAAAAGCCAAGTTGTTGGATACCCGCATCCTGAAATAAATAAACGTACATTCATAAGTTATACTCAACGGAGTAAAGTTTTAATGAAAGTGAGAAAAAAAAGCATTTAAAAAAAATTGAATATTTATCAACAGTGAGATAGATAATGACAAGCAAGACTGTTTGTTTATCTAGCAAGCAAAAGAATCTAAAATATACCCGTCTGGTAAGTGGCACTTCGACCGGTACTGGAATAATTCCAGCTAGAATACACCCGTAGAAAGCGACCAAAAATGAAAGAGGTTCCGTATTCGGATAAACCTGACGAAAAAAATATCAATTTTTAATTTAATCAAATTTCAAGTCTATTATGAATTGTGACGTATTCCAACATATGTCAATGATAATTTTTTCAGCTAAATTCCTTTATTCATTTTTTCGAATACATTCGTGGGAACGAATGTTCCAGTACTTATGCAAATTTAAATAAAATTATTCGATTCAGCAACATGGCTCATGATGAATTCACCTGTAAATTTACTTAAAAATACATATGAATTTCAATATGATGAATAAAATAAATCAGCATAATATCGATTACCATTAATTTAAAAGTACTTACCAAAGCTACTCGATCGCCACTTTTACATAATTGAACCTTTTCCTTGCCAACTATGCCAGGAACAAGTTTAGTTAACAACATATGGGCAACTTTTGTAGCACGACTTAAAAGTTTGCCTAAAAATAAATAAAAATTTCCCATTACAAAGTAATCTCACAAAATAAATAATATTTATAATGAATCGTACCAGCAATACAATACACAAATGCAAGACAGATAACATTTACATCAATAATTTTTTATTGAAATATCGTTTCAGATACTTCTTTTATGACACTAATTGTATCAATGAACACTTACCGTATGTTAGTGAGTAAGCCGGTCGGGCAGAATGATCCAGTACAACAGCGGCTACCATTCTTGGTTGTGACGTACCATACTTATGCAATGCAGAATCAATAGAACGTGGTAAACTTGTTGATACGGATGCATGATCACCACGTGCTGGACAGATCATAGGACCTTCTGGACGCGGTGCCGATGGATCAATAACCCGAGCTAATGCTGTAAATTCGTATTCTATTGAATTAGTGTTCCTTGCATCATAGAAATCCAAATAAATATCATTAAAATTGGATGTTAAATACAAATGCTTGAAATTGTGAATGTAAAAGTTTCAAGAATTCCTTCTTCTTAAAAACAAAAAAAAAAAAATATATTTTAAAATATATAGCAATCAAATTTCTGACATGAGTTTATTTCTTTTATCATTTATTTTTAATGATTGAAAATGATAATTTTCAAAAAATAAACCTTCTAATTCCGCATCGTCATCGTTATAGTATTCATGGAGCGGCTTTTTCTTCGGTCTCTGTAAACTCATTAAACGGCATTCTTGCAATATATGCAATTCATAGAAATACTTGCAACATTCTAGATCACATACTTTGACAAATTTCCGACCCAAACCCAAATCCGAAATTCTAATGAAAGTATTTAACTTCTGTTCCACAAAATTACGTTCATCTTTGAAACGTTTCAATGATAATTTCTTGTAAGAATGTAATGGATTAAATTTTTTGACAGCAATCGAAAATCCTTCTGTTAATATGGTTCGTTCAAAAGGCGTATTTCGGGGTTGTTGCTTTTTCAATGAACGTCGCAATGATTCTAATACTGCTTCAAATGTTTCATTTAAAGATTCTGTAGATGTTAACTCAGTACTAGTAGTAGCACCGCTTGGTAATCGACATATGCCACCTAATGATGGATGATAGGATTTTGGAAGCAAAGAATCGGTAATATTTTGGATGATAAACAATCCAGGCTTTGTTTCAGTAGCCACATCAACTTTACCACCATCATTTAAACAGGTTATCGATTCATCGATACAATTATCATCAGTTGATATATGATCACAATCATTTGTCATTATATTTGCTTCGGAGCAATGTTGCAATATCATAGGTAGCATTGCTGTTGCAATAGAATTTCGTAGCAATGCGGTAACACTGGTAGATTTAAATGTTCCAACGGTACCATTTTCATCCGATGAGGGTGAAATTTTTTGTTTCCGAATATCACTTATGCCAAATCGTCTGGATCTTCGGCTAACAATATGTGATCGCCATTTTCGACGAAGATTGCTTCGAATATTAGTTTCATGTGCTTTTTTCGAAAGTTTAGCTACAAATTTCGATGTAATTTTGCGCGGTGAAGATACTTGATGTAATGGATAAGTAGGCTGCGGATTAAGTGAGGATGATTGTTGCGGATGAAAAATATTCATCAATAACAAAGACATGATTAATTAATAATTAACCAGCCAGTAATAGCATATAATAAGAAATTTAATGCAACAAAAATTGAGGATAGCGTCGAAAGAAGATGAAAGCTTATCAGAATAGTATCAATTACGCAAAAAAAAATTCACGTCATCGAATTTCAAAATCGATAATTTAAGATGAATTTACGATTGAAGCCAATGAAAAATCACACTAACATTTCGAAATGCATTAAGATGAATTTACGGTGTAACAATGACTAAAATCCTTTGGAAAAAATGGAAAAAAAAGAAAAAAAAGAACTGATGAGAAAAGCATAAGAATCAGTATCATGTATAAGATGTTACAGGGAAATATTGTATAAAATTAAGAATTGAGTAAACTATAAATTTAAACAATTAAATACATTATACTGTTATTATAGATATATAAATTAATTTAAAAAATAAAAACAATTCGAATTAATAAAATTAATTTCCTAGAAGAATTCTTTATCCCTCTTTTTCGTTCTCTTCCCTTTTCTCTCTCTCTCTCCCCTATTGAAAATGAAATGAAAAAGTTTTTAAACATTCTTTTTTTTCTTCTCCTCAATATGTGTGCAAAGATAAGAGATGAAAAATCACGAAATAATTAATGACAGTTAACATGTTGAAATTTTTTTCTTTTTTTTTGTAATAAAATCCATTATCTGATTTAATTTGTATTTCGCATCATCGTATGTTTAAATTCAAAACGTATTTTGTTTTTGTTTTTAATCGTTCAATAAAATTGAATTCTATACAATCTTATATAACAATACTAATTAGCTAATTTATATATTAATATTAATTAACAAAATGGAAAGATAAAATAAGAAAAGTGAAAAAAAAGGAAGAGAGAAAAAATGAATGTCCTGAATGGAAATATATTAAAAAAAAAAAAAAAAAGAAAGAAGCAAAAAGCAAAAAACAAAACAAGAAAAAAGAAATGTGAAAATGAAACTAAAAACAAAAACAGGGAAAAAAACTAAAGAAGAAAATGAAAACAAAGTGTAAATTGTAATTTTCTACTAAGCTATACATCGATAACAACGTTACTGATCTTATTTCTTTCATAGTTTTAGTTGTGACAATTGACATTCAATGATTTCTTTCAAACCAAAAATTGATACTAACTATTTGTCCCATAATAGTTTATTGAACCATAACAATAAAATGAAAAAAAGGAAGAAAAATTATATGTAATTTTTGAAATTTATGACAAATTTGACGAAAATTTTTGGATGGTTAGAAAAATTAAAAGGAAGGAAAAGAAAAAAGGAAAAGTTGAAAATTTTAATAAATTTTAACGAACAAATAAGCTCAAATAATAATTTTTTATGTTTGATTTATGTGTTATAATAACGTTTACGATTATCTTCTCAACATTTTATAGACATGATAAAAATAAAATGTCATCTCAATTTCAAATTTTTTTTCAATCAAAAGAAATTTAAAAACAGCATGAGAAAAGAAAGGAAAGAGCCACAAGTGAAAATCGAGAGATGAAAACTTTTAGTTAATAGCACTATTATCTATTTTTCATGCTTCTAAAAAAAATAATAAAGTGCTCGGATATATATATATATATATATATATATATATATATATATATATATATATATA
>NW_018108516.1:46251-53455 GCF_000183805.2 Loa loa
TAATATAATATATATATATATATATATATATATATATATATATATATATATATATATATATATATATATATATATATATATATGTATACTTTTTTTCCAAATTTCATAAGCAATATAAATCATTATTTAAAAGTTAAAAAGGTTATTGACTTATTGAGATCTCAACAGCTAATAAAAATATCTTAAGAGTAAATTGAAAAATGATATAAAAGTGATATCAAACAATTTGTTTTCAACAATCTCTTTCATCTCTCAATTAAAAATATTAATCAATGTGAGGTAATAAAATCAGAAAAGATAACAGGAATAAAATGAAACCAGGAAAAAAGGATGAAGAAATCGTGGAAATCATCACTGACAAATCACATGAAGTTTTTCAGAATCCATTAGACTATTTAGATGGAATAATTTATAGCTGCAGATCAATCATCAATCATTAAATTTTACTGCTTGATTATAAACAAAATCTGCTATATACAATAATAACTCGAAACTGCAATTCCAAGCGATAATTTATCTGGAAATTTCGGTAGTGATAAATTACTCTAAATAAAGCAATTTTTCACATTATAGCTAGCATTAATAATATATGAGAAAAAGAAAATTGAAATTAATTATTCTATTAGTAATCGTAAAGTTCAAAACATAAAATTAAAGCTCTTCTTCGTTAACAAAATTTTCCAATATGCAAATCCTACAAGTTCTCAGTCTTATTTAGATGAGGGATAAAAATATCCAATATTAAATAGACCATTATAATTTATGTGAACAGAAAATCTACCTTTGCAAAATATACTAAGTTGAAGCATAAAAAGAAAAACAGCGAACAGATGTTCAGTTGCTTTATAATTCCATCATACATCATTTTTTCCTGGCACAAAATTTGTTTGGTGTGATACCTAAGTTTTTAAATTTCAAAATTAACATCTATCAGTTCCATTTAAATAATTCTAGCTCTTTTGTTAAATGTTCAATCCACTAAAGGAAGGAAAATGAAATTTTTTCGAGGTAACAAACAAATAATTGTCCGGCTATTATATATATCGAACGTAAATGAACGATACAACTAAAAGAAGTAATTAACATTCCAATCAAATTTAATGCATTACACAACAATTATAAGAAATGTCAATCAGAATTAGTAATTTAATAAAATGCAACAAATAAAATAACTGATAGAAAAAAGTAAGTTTGAGGAACAAAAGTTAACAAATAAAATTTATAACGATTATTCATCCCTTTTTCATCCTAACATTTCCTTTACTTCCTTTCCTCGCTTAAAATCCGTCAAAGTGCATGAAATCACTGGTCAAACAACAAAAATGAAATCAAAACATAAACTGACTTACCTGCAATGAGTGTACTAACTGTTGGATTTTCAACGAAACTTTGACCGGTTTCAGAGCTGACAACGAAGAAACTAAATTGAAACCCCTTTTATCAATTAGAAAGTTCAGGACACGAAATTATTCCGAAGCATACAACATAGGAATTTTCATTGGATAACAGGATACTAGTGAAAGTAAAAATGTTTGGCGGATTTACATAACACGAATGAATTTAATACAAACTATTTATAGCAAAAAGATGAAAAATTGAAGCTCAAATGATACTTGTTTAATTTTTAAAATTTAGAAAAGTGGGTCTGGAACCATTTGTGAATCAAAAACAAAATGAATATAATAGCATAAAATGAATATGATAGTATCAAAAACAGAATGAATATGACCTTGCTAAAATACGAGCTACATTAAAAGCAGTAAACTAACTATTTTATATGTAAGAGACGTCAAATTAACTTACGTACAACTGCGTTCTGATAATCTTGGTTGTTTACATTTGTTATCGCTATGCCACTTTCTGCAACGTCATTTGCATAAATGACATCAGAATTAAATATAGTTTCCTCTGCGCCCGTCACTTTTTTCATGGCATTTCGCTCATTTTCGCTTATAACCTTCCTCTCCTGCCAATCATCATCATTAATTCTCTGAAAATACGATTTACTGGAATATTAAAGTAAGTCAACATAAATGTAATTAGTTAAATAACAAAATAAAAAGAATCGAAGTACGCTTGGAAGGAACCTTAGGGGGGAAGAAAAAGAAATACAAAAATATGATAAAGTCCTTGAAATTTATAGTGAACTGCAAAAGATACGACTAAATACACTAAATTAAAGGACATTGAGAATTAACTAAAATTATGTGATGAAGTAAGAGAACAGTTTCATTTTAAATATTTCAAAGAGTTAGTAATTTAATACAACGAAAATAGTTGAGTACCAAACTAGCAATATACTATTTAATATGCAAATATTACTTGTTTTCTCCGATCCTGGAATACTTTTCGCACTGCAGCACCATTTGCCACAGCAGTCGCTGTAATATCAGGAGGTGGAGGAAAAGATGAAGCATCTAAAATTTGGAATTCAAAAACTCGATTCTCTGCTTGAAAAAATGTAAGCCAAAATTTCTGCTAATATTGCTCATAACATATGCCATCAAATTGACAATCCTTCAGGAAAAAAATTTATTCAGAAGAAATTTTTTAACTTATATTTAATGAGGAGCAAGTTAAGAGAGAAAACTTTACCTGACTTTTGGGAACCATTAGTTAAACTTTTCTTCTGTTGTTCATTTAATGATAGTGTTGATGACGTACCTTTGCTGCGATCAGTACTACCGAACATACTATCATCCTCGGAACTGCTATCTGCATAATAATTTTACCAAAACAAATCAGATTTCAATAATATGATATTTGTTCTTCTTTTTGATAAAAATAAAATCCCCGAAATTATTATGAATTGCACCATCATGGACTTGAACGATAGCAAATCTCAACTATTCACGGTTTTTGGTTTAATTTCTAAATCGAAAATGAAACTTTTTTTTTCTCATATGAATCTCAGCAGTATCAACAGTTCATGTTAACAAATCATTAAAAATATATTTGCAGAATTACCAGACGCTCGATGTCTTTCTCGTTTTATCTCAGTGCCACGTCGTTTTATGGGCGGTAAAATGTTCGGCTTTTCCTTTTTCCCTGCAAAATTAAAGCAATAGTTATAAGATTTTGAAACAAAACCACTCTTTGCTAATTCAGTGTTCTCTTTCTTCGCTTTTTTTCCTTCAACTTTGAACAGATGTTTCACCTATTTCGCTATTAATACTATTAGTAGCAAATAAAGCATCCGTAAGATAAAGCGACACCCATTCATTCCTTATGACCCTCTTTTATCTTTTTCTATTTTTTAATCCTTTATACTAATTTACATTATATATTAATTTTTGCAGCTTTACTCATTAAAAATTTGAGAAAGAAAAGCATTAAAAAAAACAGTGAAAACAAACCTTCAGAATATTCGGCCAGTGCCTGTTGCACTGCTTCAACATGTATTTCTGGAACTCGTTAACTATTTGTAAATTGATAAGAAAAAAAGTGAGGCAGGTATTAAAGATTTGATAAAATAATAAAAATAAAATTATGGCATGTCTAGAAATTTATTGAATCATTCAAGCTATCATATCCTCTAATATCAAGGAACTAGATATAATCTTACACAACCATTCATGAAAAAAAATTTCAGGTTATTAACCACAAAATTATTATCCACCCAACTCATTGGTCATACTACCAACACTATCGATGATCGATAAATTGTGTAGCTGTCCGATCGTGATCTCTATAGCAATCGTAAAGAAAGTCAAGATAAGTGGATAAGTTTGCGGAGACCAAATGTTTGAAATTAGATACTACTTGAAGTCGTACTTGATGAACAAGTCCTGTACCCTTAGGCACGAGTTCAAGCAACAATAGGTGATAATTCATCCAGATGATCTTGATGTTAATAAAGTCGAAAGATTTCGACGTAATGAATTTTGCTTTCCCAAAAGCTAAAGAGTCATTAGTAAATATGTTGTCACATGCGTGATGCTAGAGGAACAAATTTGTTTGAATAAGCATTATGTAAAAGTTTGTCAACTGTATTGCATATAGCCTCAAAAAATACCAGAATGAAAACGTGATTCATCACGCGTAAGACGTCGCTGATGTTTTCTTTGTGCCCTAGTACTTGGACTTGAAGTCGCCTTATTACCTGCAAAAAAAAGAAAATCAAGGTTTTGGACATCAACCGTGAGATTTCTTAATGATTTTTGAACAAATACTATTCGTGCTAGTACAATTTTGAACTTATTTAAGCATCTTTTGTTTCATTGTTAATGCATTTTCAGTATATTCTGAATAATGCCGATTGTTGCAGAAACAAACTTCTGATTTGAAAATAGACTCTTCTCTCTTCTTGTCTGTTTTTCTTTTCCAAAAAAAACTGCGAAAATTTTTTTAACTTTAAAAAAACAACCATACCATCTCTTTTAATCCGCAAATAAGGTCCCAATAATAATTGTCTTTTTTTGTCATATCCTTTTTGTGTGATGTCGCCTAAAATGAATGAATGATTACCAAATATTTTGAACAAATCATAATCATGAGCTAATCATCAAATTAGGTAAACAAATTGGTTTAGGATAATCAATATAAGGTACATATAATGTATAACTTTGTAGAGATATATCGCCAATTATCTCCATGAAAAAATTGCATTAAATAGTTGAACAATTTCATCAATTCAGAATAAAAACGGCAAATACTATATTTCATATAATTTCAAACATTTTACCTTCTGATAACTCTAAATCAAGCTGAGCAAGGCGTTCACGTACGTCAGATGGAAGACTGGATACATCAATAGCGTCAATAGCGTCAACCATTACGATAACTTGACCGTTCCAGTTCCGCCGTTCACCACCTGCAATATCATCACATAGAGAGAGAGAGAGAGAGAAGAAAAAAAAAAGAAAATCAAGCAAGAAAAAGAAGCAAAAACGGTAATACGGGGTAAATCGCGAATACTTTACTAAATTCTACCTCCAATAATCGTAAATTACACATGTAAAAATTATAGGAATGTATAAAAATGTTTAAAGAAAACAAAAACCAACAACGCATCAAATTTCGAAATAATTTTCCTCTAAATCACATCAGATGAAATTATTAAATTCACGACGTATTTCACGTCATTTACCTCAATTACGCTTAAACTTAGTGCAAATCTAAAATCATATTTTTGTAGATAATATGAAAATTACTTCGTCAAAATGGTATGCAATTAAAATTATCGCCTACTTAAAAATGCATATTTGAAATTATTCCCTACTTTAAAATGCATACATATCGTTAAAATGTTAATAAAGACAATGATAATGGAAGGAAGGAGTAAGATTTTGTCATCTTCGTTCTGTAAATTTATAACGGTTTAAAATGATTTAAGCCATAATGATGTAAGTAAATATCTAAATATTTAAATGATATATTAATTGTAAATATGGGTCGCATGGTTCACTGCACTTGTGGGAACATCTAAAAGATATTTGTTTTGAAGTGAAAAAAAAAAAAAAAAAGAAAAGCGATCTGAAATTTAAATCATACTTTCATAAATTAAAACAAATACTGATGATTTAGCTCCCTAACCTTAATTTTAACATCTAGATTGGACAAATTCTTATTACTTTTCACCGTTGAGTTATTTATCATTCCTGTAATAAAAAAAAAAAGGAACATAAAAAAAAATCTCTAAAATATATTAAACATGTTTTACACCGCTCATAATATCGATACTTGATTAATCTCAGATAATTTTCCATCTTTGTGAATTATTAGCACAAAAATCAATAATTTTGTTCCATTACAAATTACAAATGAGAACATTAATAGGTAATACAAATACAGTAATCCCAACAATTAATTATCATATATTTCTTAAAATGAAAAGATTTATAAGTATACTTTTATTGTAAGTATAGAAATATAGATTAGAGAAACATTATGTCACAGTTAATTCCATTATATCTTTGATAAAATTTATGAATTTAATCGAAATCATCATATAAAACTTCATCAATTCCCTGTTTTCCCTTTCTTCTTTAACTTCTCTCAAATAAACAAACAAATAAAAAAATCAAACGATGAAATTTCGGAGAAAAAAAAAAAAACGATAAGAATTCACAAGAAGTGAAATAAAAATACCTACAAATTCATTATCTCATATTCCAATTCAAAAAAAAAAAAAAATTTTCAAGGTTATGTTCAAATTAGGAATGATTGTAAGAATGTCCACAATATATCAAACTAAATATCCTATAAAAAATTTATATAAATCATGTAAATACTTTATTATTGCTAATGTATTATTGATTGAACATATATATACATATATAGGTGACATCTAAATGTCAACAAATTCCTACATGCTATTATCTCCGAAAATTTTTAAGCAATTCATACATAACTATGATTGATAATGGTAACAGTGATACTTACAACAAATAGAAATAGAGATCCAACATAGTTCATTAGCTATTATTATCACTTCAACATCATCACTGATATAATAATATACAAGTAGGAGTTGTAAATTTATTAAGTATTATTATTATTATTATCATTATCAATAGATAATAAGCATCTAACATGAGCAATTGATCGTTTATAAGTTTTATGAAGAGCACTTATAACTGGCCATTATTAGCACTGAAATTTGTTGATTAATAGAAAATGCCTAGAAAGAAGAGGGGAAAAAAAAAGAAACTTTCCATTGCAATAAATATATAATACTTATTTTTCCATATATACATATATCTTTAAAAAAATTAAAATTTTATATATATATATATTTTGTGGTCACAAAATTTAACAATCATTGAGAAAAAATAGAAAAAAGAATAAAAAAAGAAAAAAAAAGAAACGCAAATACTAAATAAGTTATAATATTCTGTGCTTCATTTTAATAATAAATGTAGAGTAATTAAAATTGATAATGAAAAACTTGAAACTTTTTGAAAAAATTATTTATACCAAATAAATTATCAAAATTAACCGAATGCAATTATCATTAATTCGTTTCCAATTCATTTCAATTTCATTTTTAATTCGTTTCCAATTCATTTCATCATTGATAAAAGAAATTTGAAATATATTACAAAAATTTGAAATTTTAATAAGTATTATGAAAAAAAAAATATATATATTGCATATGTAACAATATATTTATTATTTTAGAAAATAATTATACTAAAAAATTAGTTATGGAAATTTTCGTAATAAAATTCTAAAAATTTTTTCCTTTTCTAAAATAAAATTG
>NW_018108516.1:53967-57089 GCF_000183805.2 Loa loa
CCTCACCAACCATAGTATCAATAGTTATTCAGTTTATTTAATTCTTTCCTTTCCTTTTTTTTTTTTCCATATGTACCAAACAAATTTACTGTTGCATAAGTTTGTCAAACTATTTTTGAAATTTAACAAACTTTTTACTCTTTATTGTTTCTTCCTCTTCTTCCTGTTTTTTTTTTTTTACACTGAAACAGATTTACATGAGATTTTTGAATAAATATTTATCGTTTAATATTTTTTCTTTCTTTTTTTTTATTTCTGCATCTTAGCAAATTTTTGCAACTACTAGAAGATGCTACACGTATAGTGACGTACGTAGCAGGTAATCTCACACGTAAGAAATTTCGGAGAAAGAAAAAAAATTTCGAATATAATTGATTAATTGAAATAATTTTACCTATAAGTATTCATTATAAATGCATTACGAGACGTTCGTTAGATGAATGAATGAGTAAAAAAAAATTAAACTTGTAATTATCTAAATATGAAACCTTTCTATATCAATATATCCCGTATTATATATAGAATTTATATTTTACGTGGTCACGTCGCATCTTACGTAAGCCATTTAAGCGTTTCATATTTACATTTTACGTGATCACGTCGCATCTTACGTAAGCCATTTAAGCGTTTCATATTCCATTAAAAAATTTCATTTTATTTAATTTCTTCGATTTCATACTTTGGTAAAATTTTCATACGATAGTATGGAATAGAAAAAAAAACTTTTGATACAATAAGATATGATAAGATTAGGTATAAATTGGATTAACTTAAAAATTAAATTTAAAAAATTTATTAAACTTAAAAACTAAAAAAGAAAAAAAAGGATTTAAAGGTTATCTTAGACATTGACACAGCGTAAGATTGAGGAAACAAAAAAAAATACCTGATTTTTGGACTAGAAACATAGCATAAACGTATAATTACGTGAATCCTCATGTAAATTTAAAGTAAGATGTAACACATAAGAATATGCAATCTATCACGTAACACGTAAATTTATACAGATGCATCACAAACACGCACGTAACACGTAGATTTGTACGGATACATCACAAAATTTATACAAGCAAAGTGGTTACGGATCAAATTGCGAAAAGAGAAAAAGAAAACGTGAAAATATAAGTGATAGGAATGTATGTATTTATGAGAAACCAAGCAGATAATACGAAGAAAAGTAGTAGGAAAGGTTAAAGGGGAAAAAATTCGAAATTAAATAATTAGTTAATCATCTTAATTTCAAAACGATTTGTTAAACAAATGTTACCAAATCATTTGGAGCAAATGATACATCGAGAAAAAAAATCGAGAACTGGAAATCAATGATTGAAATGGTTCGTTAACCAAATGAAATTGGATTAACTGAAATAATGGAAAATTGGAAATGAAAGATCGAAATGTTCAATTAATAAGTTTCGTTGTTGGCTGGATTAACTAGGATGAATGATATATTAACAATCAAGAATTAGAAATTAAAAGTGAAAATGTTCCATTAATGAAGTATTATTGAACATTAGACTAATTGGGGACAATATCATATCAAAAATCAAAAACTAGAAATCAAAAATTGGAACATTTCATTCGCAAAGTTTTATGCCGGTCAAATTGACAACCAGTGAACAAAATGGAGTAAAAAGTTGATGAAACCAAAGATCGAATTATTTCTAAAACGAAAAAAAAATAGGAATGCAAAATTCAATCAATTTATTTTAATCAAATATTAGAATATTCAATAACTTATTAAGAAATTTTAATTTTATTAAAATAATGGAATAATTGATTAATTCATTAAGCAGTTGTAGAGAATGACCAAAAGATTAAAGTTTAATAGTACATGCAATTTTATGACATTATACATTTTAGGGGAGGAATTGTTGCAGATTGATAGACGGAAAGTATGGATAGATGGACAGATGGACGGATAGATGGTTGGTTAGTTGGTTGGTTAGTTGATTCATTGTGGTCACTCTCTTACCTTCCTATCCCATCCTCTTTTCCTTTTCTCTTACATCCTGAAATTTGTATTGGTCATCTCTTCTTATCGCTTGTCATCCTCAAACATCCCGGTTATTGCTATTCTTCATTTTAACAATTCGATCTCTATACTTTCATCATTTTATGATACTAATTACTAAAATGTATAATGTCAATAACTACCGGATAAATGATTTGAAAATATTCCGGAAAGAATGAATAAAATTAACGGAAAAAAAGAAAAAGAGAAGAACAGAAAGTGAGCAAAACTTTAGGTGCAAAAATAGGAAAAAAAAGAGATAGAAATGAATGAGGAGAAAAGAGAGAGGAAGAGAGAAATAAAATTTATTAATTTGTATAAATAAATTTAAAAATTGATAATCAAAAATGAAAATATTTAATTAAGTGTTATTTTATTCCATTAAAACTTTAGTAAACGACCAAGCTAAAATGTAATATAATTTAATTAAATTGTTAATCGAAATAGGAAATGGAAAATTTTCCCCTTAAAATTTGGAAAATGAAAGAAATTATTGAGTAAAAATTTTCTATTATCAAGTGAAAATAAGTCCAACTGTGCAACATTTAAAATTATGTAATGCTAATGATTTAATTTAAAATTAATTACCCTTATACTATTTTAAATTTTATGATTAATCAAATGAAAAAAAGAAAAACCACTTATAAGGGTTGATGTGAAATTTTGAAAAATTTAAATAAAACCGATGGACATAATTAACAAATATCATTAAATATTACGCATTTAATGATTGATTATTATTTTCTTTTAGTTTTGCAAGCTTGAGATGAATTTGGCAATAAATTGAAACAAGAAATTAAACTTAGAAAAATGAAATAGTTATTTATGAATATGAAATTAATTTCATCTGCATGAATAAATTAATTAACATATACTAAATGTCAATTATATGCTATGTACTAAAGTGATTAACGATACTGAAAATGGAATATCTAAAAATCAAAATCAAAATTAAAAAAGAAAAATGCTACAGATAATAAATGACTAAAAAGTATTACGAATTATTGTTTATTAATCAATAACAAATTACTAAATTTTTTATACTAGTTTTAAAAATGAAAAATTAATTGTTACCACTTATTAATTCACCACTACCATCACTATCACC
>NW_018108516.1:57523-60981 GCF_000183805.2 Loa loa
AATAATAATAATAATAATAATAATAATAATAATAATAATAATAATAATAATAATAATAATAATAATAATAATAATAATAATAATAATAATAATAATGATAATAATAATAACAATAGTAATAATAATGACAATAATAGCAGTGATAATGATAACAATGATAATAATAACAATGCTACAATTATCATTATTTATTACTAAAAAATTTGCAATTTCTTCGAGAAAATTATTAGCATCATTATGGTAATATGCATTTTTTAATTTAATCAAGAAGGAATTTCGTTTCAACAAAACAGTAAAATGAATGGAATGATTCAAACTTCTTATTAAAATTTAAAATTGCCTTCTTTTGAAAATAAATGTTGTTGTAATAGAAAAATTTAAATTTCGAATTAATCATTTTCTAAAAATATCTTACATATCCATTTACATTGCTATGAAATATCTCTTATACTTTCAATAAGCATTTTTTTTTTTCAACTTTTTATCCTATAGCATTCAATAATTTGATCTCTTAATGTTGCAAGAAATGGATTATAAAATTTTTTAATTCATTACAAAGTTTTTGAAATTACTTTTTTTTTAAAGCTACTCTGTTTAATGAAAATACTTTAAAAATATATAGATATTTTAAAATTAATATTTAAAATTTTATTCATTTCACTAAAATGAAATGAATACGTTGTAGTTAAAGCTGCTTCATTAATCGTCAATGATCAATTATATTAATTAAAATTACTTATATATGAAGCATTTTCCTATAATATGTTTAAAATTTCATTTCAAATTATTAGTCATGATTTTTTGTATTATTTACAAAAGTTATATCAAATAAGCATAATTTATATCATAAATTATTCCCTCCGTACTAACAAATATTCCATTAATTACTCAAAATCAATACATATTATTAATGTAAATAAGTAATCCATGAATGGATAAGTTAATAATTAATTAAGTTAGTTGCATATTGTTAAATTAAAAGTGATTCATGGACAATAAATAATTAAAATTAATAAGCAATAAAACAAATAATTTATAGATATCTAATAGTAATAGTAAACAGTAAAATAACAAATACATAAATTATACACGGAATAATTTAATTCAATCAATTTCTATTCATTCAGTAAGTAAACAATGCATAATTTATAAATTGGTAAATAGTAAACAAAAATGTAACTAAATATGAGCTAATATATTAAATTTACTGTAAAAATTTTTAATATAAACTAGAATAATACAATAATAAAAATATGAAATTAATTTAATACTGATATTAATGATATTTATATTGAATATTTTTTTTAAATTTTATTCATTTTGAGAAAAAATTTTTTTCTTCTGCCAAAATTAAATGATTGTCATCATATCCATTGTAAATATATGATTGTGTATGTACAACTGGATTTTAGTTACGTTGAAATCATTCAAATTAAAATTATTAAAATTTCAAATCATTGAATTTTTTTTTACTGGAAAAATCATTGAAGTTTGAAAAAAATTTTTTTTTCCTAAAATTATTAAAATTATTAAAATTAAAATTGAAATTTTTTGAAAATTTGAAATTATTGACTAAAATTTTTGAAATTAAAATAAGCTATTGCTAATATTTGCTTATGTTTGTTTGTATATGTGTGCGTGTTTTATGTATATGTGTATGTGTATGTGTACATGTGTATGTATGTATGTGTGTGTATGTTTATCCGTGTATGTGTGTATGTGTAGTACATATGTGTGCGTATGTATGCATGTGTATGGTGATGTGTATGTATGTATATGTGCGTCTGTGTGTGTGTGTGTGTGTGTGTGTGTGTGTGTGTGCATGTTTGTGTACATGTGTGTACTTAGATTCAAATTACAGTTTAATTAAAATTGCATTAAGCTCCAACTATTGCAATCAACAATCCGAAATGAATAACATGTTTATGAATGTATATGTATACGTATGTGCCTGCTTGTATGTGTGTATGTGTGTGTGTGTGTGTGTGTGTGTGTGCGTATACGTGTGCTATATGTGTATGTATGTATGTGTGTATGTGTGTGTTTGTGTATGTATATGTATTTAGATTCAAATTACAATTTAATTGAAATTGCAGAAAGCTCTAATCAATGACATTCAATAATCCTCTAGTATATCGGTAATGAATTTCACGATAGCTAAATGATTAAACAAATAAATTTCCATATATAAATAATAATTATTATTCTTACTATAATGAATATAATATTCAGATTAAATTTTAAAAGAAATAGAAAATATTTAATCGTAAAATTTCAATTCAAATAATTAACACAACTTGTTTCATTCTCTCTTTCTCTATACCTCTCCCTTTCCCTCTCTCTTTTCCTTTCTTTGTATTAAATTTTAAAAGAAATAGAAAATATTTAATCATAAAATTTCAATCCAAATAATTAACACAACTTGTTTCATCCTTTCCCTCCCTCTTCTTCTCTCCTCCTCTCTCTCTCTCTCTCTATGCCTCTCCCTTTCCCTCTTTCTTTTCCTTTCTTTGTTTCATTTTTTCAATGATAAATGAAATTTTCGTATGCTAAAGAAAAACTTTTGTATTAGTTTCCTTTGTTTTATTATCAGCAAAATTGCAACATAAATGTAATACAAAGGGAGAAAAAAAAAAAAAGGAATTTTTGAGTTTTAATAAATTTAAATTAAATTAATTTAGTAATGACAAGTAATTAATACTAATTAATGGCTTAAAGGAATAGCGTAGCTAATGAAAATCTGCTGCTGTCCATGTGTTGAAATAATTAAGCTTTAATGATAATGGCAAAAATTAAAAGTTTAAAATTTATCACTAAGATTACTTAAATGAAATTTAAAATGAAAAAAGAAAAATGATTAAAAAAAAATATGGGGAAAGCGTATTTGAAAAATTACTATGGTAACGTGAAAGATACGTTGGAATATTTCACGTTAACGTGAGAAAAAAAACACGTTAAAATATTTCACGTTAATGTGAAAAGTAGTATTCTTTAAATGTCAAATATCAGATGGTTGAATCGAAAAAGTAATGCTAATTGTTATTTAGTTACAAAATGTAATTATCTAATTGAATAAAACTGATATAAACAAATGATTTGATAAAATAAATTAATTAATCTACGTGACAACAGGAAAGATACGTGAAATTAGACGTGATAACTTAATAGTTACTAAAGCTTTATTTCAATGAAATAAATGATCTTAGCAACAGCAACATTTGTAAATGAATAAAATTAAATTGGGTTGAAATTAAAATGATTTCAAATTATACTAAAAATTTAACTTATAATTATCATTAAAAAAAATGGAAAAGGAAAAAAAAGAGTGGATAAAATTTTTGCATACTGTCATCACTTAATTACAATAATTAACCGGTAATTATTTACCTGTTTGTATAAAGAAACCAGTATTATTCTATTGAAAATTTAATTTTCTTTTTTAAAAAAAAAGTAAATAT
>NW_018108516.1:62123-64104 GCF_000183805.2 Loa loa
GTAGTGTAAGTAGTAGAGTAGTAGTAGTAGTAGTAGTAGTAGTAGTAGTAGTAGTAGTAGTAGTAGTAGTAGTAGTAGTAGTAGTAGTAGTAGTAGTAGTAGTAGTAGTAGTAGTAGTAGTAGTAGTAGTAGTAGTAGTAGTAGTAGTAGTAGTAGTAGTAGTAGTAGTAGTAGTAGTAGTAGTAGTAGTAGTAGTAGTAGTAGTAGTAGTAGTAGTAGTAGTAGTAGTAGTGACAGTAACTTTTAAAGATTGTCATTTGGAAAATGATTATTCCACTTTTTATTTTTTAATAAACTTTATCTCTTCAAAATTCTCTTTTCTCCCACTCATATCATTTCTTTTTACGTTTACCCATATCATATCTTTTCTACCTTTATTCCATACCATTTCTTTCTATCCACCCATATCACATCTACCTATTTATCCATAATTCCATAACATACCTTCCCTCTCCTTATCAGTATCATATCTTTCCTACCTTTATTCCATATTATCTCTCTTAACCTACTCATATCATCTATTCATATCATCCTACCTTTGCTCATTATTATCTCTTCCTGTATACCTGTTGAATGAGGGATAGCACTTTGCTATATTTATACAAATGAATCAAATGAAAACGTTTTACCTTTATCTGATAAGTAAACTAAACTAAGAACGAATAGTTAAGCTTCTTTTTTTTTTTCTTTCATCTTTTATCCATCCCGTTATTGTTTGCTCATTTTTATTTCTTTTTTTCTTATTTTTTCATTATTGTTGCAACAAATTACTGCGACAATAAAACGATTCTTTTTTTTATGGATTAAATAAAAAAAAGGAAGAAATTCTTCTTTTTTTCTTCATTTCTTTGTTTCAATAACACAATTTCATTAATTATTGATAAAAAATGAAATAAAAGTCATAGTAACAACAAATATATTATTGAAATTATCATATTTAAATTTGAATTTGTAGATTAAAAGATTTATCCATTAACTTCATTTACATTTAAATTCATTTAAAAAAATTGAATTACTTAACAAGTTACAATATTTCAACAAAAAAAATACTAATTTTGAGGTAATTGAATCAAATAAAATAATATTTTAAAATTTGAATAGAATATAGGCATATCTTACATGACTCAAACGAAACAAATTATTGCATTGCTTAGTCAAAAACTCCATTCATTTATCATTAACCAATAATAATTTCAAGGTAATCCTGTAATCCTGAAATTACAAATGAAATTGAATTCTCAAAATCCTAAAATTCAACTGAACCTGAATTCTGGAATCCAAATGAAGCTGTATATTGGAATTCTGCAACACAAATGAAACCAAAAATGTAGAAGGAAAAAAATGTATACGCGATTGGGACAACATCATCATCATTACAACAATTATTATTGTTATCATCATTATAATAGTTGTTACCTTTACCATTATTATAACAATAATTATTATCGTTATCAATATAATAATCGCTATCATCATTATAATTATTATTATCAACATCATTGATTAATCATCATCATCATTATAACTAATAATAATAATTACTATCATCACAATAATATTATCATTTCATTTCAATTATTTGAAAAAAAAAGTTCTTTTAATTGATTAACTTCTTTGTTATCAAATGAATGGTTAGTTTTGAATTTTGAAATTTATGAGATTAATGGACAAGAGAATTTATTGAGCATTGTATTCAACGTTTTCTTTTTTCTATTTCAATTCACCTTGAAGGTGATCATTCCAGCTGTCACTGTCAACCTCAATTCAATTCATTTCATTTCACCACCACTTACAATCTTCTCATCTTATCTGTACATATATAATTAATTCAAATATATATGTGCATAATTCTAATTTAAATAAGTATATATATATATATATATATATATATATATATATATATATATATATATATATATATTATATATATATAGTATATATAATAATAATATATATATATATAATATATATATATATATAT
>NW_018108516.1:65031-68082 GCF_000183805.2 Loa loa
AAAAAAAAAACTTAATTATCATTAATGATACTAATTAGTAATCAATTAGTGGTTAATGAACAAAGAAAACTGATAATATTGTTAAAAAATAAAAAGATTGTTAATGTATTCATATATTTCAAATTCCATTCATTCATTTATAAATATTAAATTAGTTAAAATTTCATTAATTCACATTTGAAAAAGTGGAAAAAGTAAAATTTTACAAAAAAAAAGTAAATTTTACAAAAGTAAAAATTTTGCAAAAGTATTTTACAAAAATAAAAGTAAGAATGAAATGGAATAATATCATATGCTATATGATAGTATTTTTGATAAATAGGTCAATCATCATATCATATCAAATTTATTCAACAATCTTTTCCATTTGATATTTGGATCATTTCAAATAAATTGTTTGTCGAACAGGTGACTGATAAGGATGAAATTTCATCTAACCGGTATGATATTAATAGCTATTAGTGAAATTAATATCCGGAAAACTTTTCTCTCAATTGATATGATAAGAAGATTCGATCAATTTAGTAAAATAAATTCTTATGGAATGGGAAGAATGATATAAAAGGGAGTGAGAGAGAGAGAGAGAGAGAGAGAAGAAAAAAAAGCAAATAAATATTTCATTGTGGAAAATTTATATGAGAAATTAAAATTTAAATGAAAATAAAGTATGACATAATGTATTTATTTGAATTATTTTATAAATAATATTCTTTGAAAATGTACAAAATTAGATTGAAATTTAGAAATTTCATCTATTAATTATTGAAATATTAAACTAAATTAAACATTTAATTAAAATATTAAAATGCAATATTGTATTATAATAAACATAAAACAATTGTAATATTTATCAGCAAATAAAGTTGTAATTTTCTTGCATTTAAGTAAATAAAAGTTAAAAATTAATTAAAGTTAAAAATGATATTAATGAGCAAAAATAATGATTAAATTTTATAATGTAATACTAGAAGAATACATATTTAACTGATTTACCACTGTACTGGTTTAAATTTTTATCAAAATATATTTATTCTAAAGTATCTGTTTATTTTTTTTTCAAATGACATCATAGCTAGAAATAAATGAGTGAATGAATTGATTAAGTAAGTGAGTAAACAAGTAAACAAATAAACAAATAAATAACAAGTAAGTAAATGAGTGAATAAATTTTTATAAAACCACATCGCATCCAAAAATAAATGAGTAAGTAAATTAATCAAATAAATGAACAAATAAATAAATAAACAAGTAAACAAGTAAATGAATGAATAAATAAACAAGTAAACAAATAAATGAATGAATAAATAAGCAAGTAAACAAATAAATGAATAAATAAATATATAAATAAATAAAGAAATAAACAAATAAATAAATAAATAAATAAATTAAAAACGAAATTTCTACAAATCGGCAATATATTGTATTTGTATGTAATTATCTTAATTGTTTATTTATAACTTAAACTAGTAGGACGAATTATTTTCGAATCACAAATAGCGTGATTAATAAATTGACCAATTGTGTCACCTACTTCAGTATAGTTGCACACACACACACACGTGCACACACACATGTGCACACACACACGTGCACACACACACATACACGTGCACACGCACACACACACACACACACACACACATATATACGCACACACACATACGCACACGTACAATACATAAATAAATAAACAGGTATTTGCACATACACACACACACACACACACACACACACATATGCACACATACACACATATATATCCATACATATATATACATATATGTATAAGTACCCCCACACATACATACATACATGGACACAACTGCGTCCATACATACACTAGCACATACACATTTACACATATAGAATAAAGACATACACAGAATGTTCAAATTCTTCGAGCAATAATTTTAGTAAATTAATTGTTCAAATGACATACAAAACATTTCATATTGAAATTGATAAGTTTACAATTAATCAAACTTATTTATTTAATTTTATTTTTAAATTTTCTTTTTTTAACAATAATTGGTTGAATTAAAAACAAAATGAAACAAATTATTAACAATTGTATAGTAATTGAAAAAAAAATACATAAACTTTCCATTTTATCATCAAAAGACGTAAACGTGTTACGTGTCAATATGACGTAAATGAAACGTTTACTAAAATTTTCATTTCATGATGATAAAAATAAATTAAAAATTTAGCATAGAGAAAGTAAAAGAAGATAATAAAATCGATCAATGTGATAATTTAATAAATGATAAAAAATCGATGAAACAGTATGGTTGATAAGAGAGAAAAAAGAAACGAAAGAAAGATGATGATTGTATGTGATAATTATAAACTGATATGATGAATGGTAATCAATTTTGTTTTTTTTTTTACAAAACATATTCAATTGATAACTTTATCATTCTAACTAAAAGTTAGCATACATTAATTTTATCTTTAAGAAAAAATCAATAAAATTAATAATAATGATTTTGAACAAAAAAGTTTGTGAAAAATTTTAAAATTTCAGATTGAAAAAAAAAATTTAATAGATATAGATTTAGTGTAAAGGTTGATAGATGTAATTTGAAACTAAAAATCTGTTAATTCTAGACTAAAGATTAATTAGTTAGCTAGTTGTCTAGTTAGCTAACTAGCTAGTTAGTTCATTGATTGCTATCAATTTAACAACTATTCATTTTCAAATGGATGCTTTTAAATTTCAAAAATTATGAAATGATAAAAGCAATGAACTAAAAATGATTAAAAAAAAGCAAAGTTTATAAGTTAGGTGATTCTTTTTTTTTTTTAAACTAACTATACTACTTTTATCCACTTTATTAAGAGTTTTTTATTGCTCCAATTTCATCAATATTAACAAATATTAAATGAAATAATCAATATTGATTGAAATGATTTCAAATATGATTATTCAAGCATTGGAACAATTTCGAATGTGATTATTCAAGTATTGAAATAATTTCGAATGTGATTATTCAAGTATTGAAATAATTTCGAATATGATTATTGAAGTATTAAAGTATTGAAATAATT
>NW_018108516.1:68193-71688 GCF_000183805.2 Loa loa
TAGCTAGTTAGTTCATTGATTGCTATCAATTTAACAACTATTCATTTTCAAATGGATGCTTTTAAATTTCAAAAATTATAGAAATGATAAAGCAATAGAACTAAAATGATTAAAAAAAAGCAAAGTTTATAAGTTAGGTGATTTTTTTTTTTTTTTAAACTAACTATACTACTTTTATCCACTTTATTAAGAGTTTTTTATTGCTCCAATTTCATCAATATTAACAAATATTAAATGAAATAATCAATATTGATTGAAATGATTTCAAATATGATTATTCAAGCATTGGAACAATTTCGAATGTGATTATTCAAGTATTGAAATAATTTCGAATGTGATTATTCAAGTATTGAAATAATTTCGAATATGATTATTGAAGTATTAAAGTATTGAAATAATTTCGAATATGATTATTGAAGTATTAAAACAATTTCGAATATGATTATTAATACGTCTAAATTAAACTATAATCATCATCCATTCAACGATAATCTTTATTTAAATGCCATTTTAACATTTATTACTAAATAATTTGATAACAGAACAATGATTATTTTGGTGGGAATCTTATGAAACTACAACAAATATATTAGCAAAAATAGCTGGCTAAAATGAATTTTGAATGATTGTTATTTAAATGTCATTTTAACAATTATCACTGAATAAATAATTTGACTGATAATTTAATAACAGAACAGTGATAATTTTCATGGGAATCTTAGAATAGTATGATAAATTTCAAATATGATTATTCAGTTGTTGAAATAATTTCAAATATGATTATTCAGTTGTTGAAATAATTTCAAATATGATTATTCAATATTTTTTTTAGAAAAAAAAGTTGACATTTCTAATATTTTGAAAAATTTATTACTATTATGCCAAATTATGCATACCGAAAAACAAAGATCCTGAAAAAGAAAAATTCTGGGATATCTCAGAATGGATTGATTCTGAAATAGCTTTTGATGGGATTAAAAATAATTTGTAAGATAGTATCTTTAATAGTGTAAGTTTTTTTTTAAAAAAAATTACGTGTCTTAGCGTAAAAAATTTGACTTACGTGAGAGTAATTTCTATTCTGACAAAT
Source organism: Loa loa (assembly GCF_000183805.2). NCBI lineage: Eukaryota > Metazoa > Nematoda > Chromadorea > Rhabditida > Onchocercidae > Loa > Loa loa. Next base: position 69,284 of record NW_018108516.1, read on the forward strand.
ACTGTTAATTTTAAAAGTGCTAAAAAACATTTTAATGAAATTTCATCATTTAACAAATATTCATATCAATTTGAATAATTAATTTTGAAATACTTTTGAATTGCGATTACATTCGGTTGGATAATTCTTGTTATTTGCGCTCGTTTTCTTTTTTTTTCCCTCTTTCTCTCTCTCTCTCTTTTTTTAATTAATAATAGAAATTAATTACTCCATCACAAATAAAAAAAAAACAATAAAAAAAATGAAATTTAAATTCAATCAGTTCTTTCAACAACTTAATCTGTTGAGCAAAATAAAAATATTATTTAATTTCTAGTCTTTTAAACTTTGAAAGAAATACATTAAATTAAATTATGATAATTAATTGCAAAAAGTTAAAATTAAAATTATTTAATTAGGAGAAACGAACAAACATTAAATGATAAAAGAAAATTGTCTTTGTTAAGTTTGTTTAACTCATTTTTTTTTTTCGAAATAAGAAAGAAAAATAATATATAAGTTTTAATTTTAATCATTTTTTAATTTCAGTTTTAATTATAAATGAAAGCAAAGATATAAAAATGTAAAAAGGAAATGGGAGTAGTTTTGCATAGAATATGATAAATATATTCATTAATGAAATATGAATTGAATTAATTGTTTTGCATCAAAAAAAAAAATTTTTTTTCTTTCCAATATAACATTTATCAAATATTCATAGGAAAAAAAAAGAAATTCTTTTTTTTTTTGAAAAATAATTAAAAAAATAAGGGAAATAGATGTAAAAAAAATATTTTTTTATAAGAATATTATTATTTTATAGCTAAATGATCTAACAAATTCATTACTGGAAATTTTAAATTTTTTTTATTGGAAATTAAAAAAAAAACCCTTTCTTTTTATACAAACAACAAGTGCAGCTGTCATTTAAGCTGTGTAAAACTTTGAATTTGAAATGAATTTTTAAAGTTTTAGAAATTTTCGCAATTCTTTTTCAAAAATTTTGCCAAAAACGATAGTTTGAAATTAAATTTCAATTTGATTGATCGATAAAATTTGATGTTATATAACCAATTTCAAATTTTGTTTTCTTAAATTATTCTACAAAAAAAAAAAATTTCAAATTCAAAAATGTAGGAAAAATTAGAAGGAAAGAGGAAAGTAGGAGAAAAAAAAAACTCTTGCTGATAATGACAAGTGAAATGAGAATAATAATTTAGAAAAATGTTGATAAGTGATAAAAGATAGGTAAATGTGTAGGAACTGTTAGCATTAAGCATGCACAAACAATTATGATTTGAAAGTGATAAATTGAAATCCAGCAATTTGACTGACAAATTTAGTGATAAAATTTAACGATAAAAAAATGTGATAAGAAGTAATTTAAATTTGGTATATTAAGTATTTTACCAAAAAATAAAAATAAGGTATTGATTAAAGAAAAGAAAAATTCAATCAAAATTGTTAAAATTTTCTTTCAATCAATAATTTTTATAAAATTCCCATCATTATTTCAAATTAATTCTTTTTTTTAATTTTAAATTTAAAAAAAAAAGTTTCCTTCTCATTTCTTTTTTACATTGCATTATTCAAAAATTCATTACATATTTGTGTGTAAATAAATTTCATAAATATTTTAAAATAAAAAAAAACTTTTTTATAAATTGATACAAATTTTTTTTTTGAAAATTGGCACAAATTGTTTAAGTATAGAATTTTTTCTTTCTCATATACTTTAAAATTGAAAAATGAACTAATGGAATAGAATTTGAATTTATTTTTCTGAATTTAAATTTATATTTTTTATTCACTACTGTAACATACTATGAAATTAATAAATAGAAATCAAAATTGAATAAGTGCAAAGTAAAACCAAAATTATAAATCATTATCAAATCTTTATTATAGAATATAATTCCATACTTCCTTTCACGATCTCTCGATAATCTCAATCTATCGGTGATTTTAATCTTTCGATGATCTCAATCTTTTGATGATTTCGATTTTTTTGATGATCGTGATCTTTCGGTGACCTTGATCTTTCAATAATAGTATTAGTTCGATATAATGCTATTACTAAAAGGTTACAGAATAATATAAAAAAAATTTTGCAAAAATGGAATTTTTATCCAGAAATTACATAAATAATAAGCCATTTATGTCTATTAAACGGAATGAACGCTCTTTTTCCTTACGATTCAGGAAAAGCGAATTTTTTTCCGGAAAAATGAAAAATGGGCAAATTTTTTCTTATAGAAACTATAGAATAATTTATTAAAATTTTCTTAAAAATTAAGATTTTTTATCAAGAAATTAAGCAAATAAATGATTAAATTTATTGAATGGAAATGCTGCGTTTTTTTTTTTTTTGTTTTTTTACAATTCCGGAAAAAAAAATTAAATTTATAAAAAAAAAAGAAAAAAAA
>NW_018108516.1:73450-75078 GCF_000183805.2 Loa loa
TATTCAATTTTTATTTTTTTTTTTAAATTTGCAAATTTTTTTTTATTTTTTAAATTTACAACAATTTATCGTCTTTTTTTTTTTTTTTGTATATATATGCATGTTAAACAAATAATATTTTCAAATTTCAAAAAAAAAAATTAAAATTTTAAAAAGAAAAAAACAAAAAAGTATGGAAGAAAAAAAGAAAGAATTAACCGAAATTGAATCATCTTTGATAAGAAAATAGCCTTGATTTTCAAGCGCAAAACGTTTGAAATAATTAGCACGTTGTGGGAAAAATGCTTTTAATGCAATTACTGAATCAATGGAATATGGTTGATGACATAAAATATTTGGGCACATTGGTTGTGAACCTTTAATTAAATTAAAAAATTTCATTTCATTTCATTTCTATCAATAATTTTTTCATCTTTTTTTTTTGTTCCTATTCTAATTTATTCATATACATATATATATATATATATATTTTACATTTGAATCATTTAATTTAAAAAAAAATTTTGCCCAACTAATTAATTGATTGGTTAATTAATTAATTAACAAAATATATATTACAGGTAATTTCACATTCAGCAAGCATTTTATCCAAGCAATCGATACAAATATCATGTTCACATTCACTATTCGATGGGAAACCATTTAATGCACCACCTTCGCAACCCTCTGTTCCCATACATTGAGCTATCTTTAAAAAAAAAAAATTTGAAAGAATTGAAAAATGAAATAAATTTAAATTTTGAGATTTAAACTTTTTTAAAAGAAAAGGATTTTAACAGGGAAAAAATGTTTGAAAAATGGTAAAGAATGAGGAATTTAAATAATTAAAATGATTGAATTAAATAATAAAATAATTTAAATAATTAAAATTTAAATAATCAACAATTGTAATAACAATATCAAAAATAATGGGAAAATTTGAATAATAACGAAATTTCATTCAAATTTAGATTAAAATTTAAATTACAAATTTTAAGCATTTTTTTTTCATTTGAAATAATATTCAACATTTAGAAGTATAATTGAATCAAATATTTAATTAAACAATATTATTAAATATTCAAAACAATTCTTGCTCATGTTAGGAATATAGTTGAGTTTTTTTTTCGGAATAATTTAAATTTTCCATTTATTAAAATTTAAAATTTTAAAATATTTCGCAATCGAACACTTAAAACTGTCAATAATTCATTTTCGAATCAATTATTATTTTGGAATTGTTCGCACATATTTATCATAAATGTGAATTTACATAAATGAAAGATTTAAAATTTTAAATTTAATTATTAAATTTAAATTATCGCTATTATTTTCGTAAAGTTAATCGAAATTGAATAATAATTTGGAAAGAAATCAAATTGAATGCAATATTCAAATAAGATTATTAATTAGTAATTAATTAAGCAAACCTATTACTTTTTCCAAATATTTGGCATACTTCAAACAAAAAAAAAAAATTTTACTGAATAAATCATTGATTCTATTAAATCATTTGGTATGTAAATAATTACTTATTCATATCCAAACAATTATATTTTTAACAAAAAAAAAAAAAAACGAACGACAGAATAAAACTACTTTGGCTATTTCTTTCTTTTTTTTTACTTTCTTAATAACTTTCTTTTCTA
>NW_018108517.1:0-1805 GCF_000183805.2 Loa loa
ATGATGATGATGACAATGATGATGGATGATGTTGATGATGATGATGATGATAATGATGATGATGATGAATAAAAGCCTAAATAATGATACTGTAAAGGGTGAAATCAAAAACATAAACGGATTAATTGAAAATTAAATTTAATATAAAAATATTTTCTGATTCACAGTAGTAATAATTTTTCAAAAATTTCTCTCAAGTTACAAACCATATATATATATATTTTTTATCATTTGCTTTTTAAACTTAAACAATTTATTTATCTTATCATGAGATTGAACTGATAACCTTATTCGAATAACATACTTTCATTATTGATATCATTTCATCCCTTTTTTTCATGCTATCAATCATAAAATCATTGTGTAAACCAATTTAAGCTATTATCTATTTGAAGCATCGTACAATGAAGTGAATTATTTTAATTTTGATAATTAAAATTAAATTTCATTATAAATTCTTTTGCTAACAATTTATGAAATGAAAAATTCAATTAGAATATTTGTTCGATCTCGAAAATATTTCAAATCAGAAATGGAATTGATTGATAAATTTGAATTGGTTAACAATTTAAGTGAAATTAATTTCATTTCATGGAAATTCATTTTCATATATCATGAATTCATTATGATGGTGACAGTTGTCTACATCTTCTACACACACAAGCACACACACACACACACAAACACACACACATATACACACACACAAACACACACATACGCACACACACACGTTTATTTTCACGTACATTGACATAAACCATTTTATTGTATTATATTGATAAAAATTAAATTGAAATTTACGATATATTAAACTTATAAATTATCAAAAAAAGAGAGTTTAAATAATTAATTTATAAAGTAAATGTTTAAATTTTAATTTAAAAGAAGAAAAAAACGAAAAAGTTTTAGAATGTTTAGTTTGTTACGATGGCGCTGATTGTTTACAAACGGATAGTTGCAATGAATGTAATGGTATTGGTTGTATACGAATGAAAAGTTATAATACTGAACATATTCATACAATTGCTTTGACATGTTTACCATATGCAACAAGGTTAAAGTATTTTATTATTTTATCAAAAAAAAAAAGATAATTATTATCAAATTTTAAATTTTTTCATTCGATTCAAATAAATTTTGAATTTTTTCATTCGATTCAAATAAATTTTAAAATTATTATTTAATTCAAACAATTTTAAAATTATTATTTAATTTGAACAGAAATTTTTTTTTTTGATATATTATTTATATAATATTATAAAAACCTAAAATAAATAGTACTTTTATCCTTTTTTTTTTAATGAAATGTTATAAAATTAATTTCTCTTTATTTCATTTGTTCTTGTTATTTTATTTTAGCCAAGAAAAAAATTTCAAAAAAATCTTCATTAGCACAAAAAAAAAGTTTGCAAGTCTAATATGTGAACAATTAAATTAAATATTGAATAACTAATTTTCTTTTTTTTTTTTGTAATTAGTTAATGCTACTTAATTAATGTGTAGCATGAATACAATTTTAATGCATAAGTTTTTGATTTTCTTTCTGTTTGTTGAACTCATTACAAGGCTATTAATTATTGATAAAAATTTCTTTAGAATCTATCAATTGGAACCAGCGGGTTGTCGCATTTCATTATCCGGTGACAGTGAACATTGCATATGTTATGATAGTGATTACTGTAATCGTGCAACTAGTTCATCGTTATTTAGTTTTAAATTAGTTTCTTTCGTTATCCCTATTATTGTTACTGTTGCAACTTCATTCTCTTTATCACATTTGTTTTAATAATAATAACAATAAA
>NW_018108517.1:2390-6285 GCF_000183805.2 Loa loa
AATATATAAACATAATGATGATAATAAGTTGTGGATTTGAAATTTTAAAATGATAAAAACCAATTAATAGTTATGCATTTCAAATTTTGGAAATCATTCATCCTTCTTATCTACAATTACAATTTTTGTTAATCTGTTGAAATGATGCTTCAATTGTTTATCTTATGTACCTGGAAGGTAAAATAATTACTAAATTCTTTCGCATCTTTTGAAATTTAACAATAAAAAGTAAAAAGTTAATCCTGCTGAATACAGTATCTAAAAGGAATGATATGATAAGATTAGATTACTTTTTGATACATTATTTAAACTAATAATATTATAAAGTTATTTAAGTTAAAAATATAAAGAAGCTGTAATTAAGCAGAAAATATTGTTGCCCAATTATTTCATATAATAATCTCACCAGGTTTTATTATTACTTTCTATGATAATTTATACAAATAAGATACATTATCAATAAAGACTTAATTATTTAAAAAATTAATTAAATCATTAAAAATGAATTTGGATTAATTTTTGGACAAACTAATTCCTATTGATAGTTATCATATTTCCTCCTCCTTCTCCTCTTCTTCGTCGTTTATTCAAATATTTTATCATAATAAAATATGATAGGATAGAGATTGTGTCATCATTTAATGAAAATTGAAAATATCAATTAGTTCAAACAACTAACGGATATTGAAAAAAAAATGATGTGAGGGAAATTCATTAAATTAATAGAATTCGAAAATTCATTAATATTCATTCTTTCCTGAAAACATACAATTTTCATTTATTAATTGAAATATGATAAATATGAAATAGTATATGCTATGTATTCTTGTTGTTATTGATTAGTTAGTTAAACTTTAATTTTCATCTTTAAATATTCCAATTTTTAAATCGATTATTTTACTGTTTTCCTTTTTTCATTTTTCAGTAATATTAAATTGCACGAAAAAATTCTTAATATTTTTTTTTATCCATTTTAATGATATAACCCTGATGAATATCATATTTAAAAATATTCAAATAATTTCTCATTTTACTTCTTCAACTTTTAAGTATAACTATAAGTCACAAATGAATTTTCAATTAATTATGCAAATTGCATAAAATATTTTATGATTCAAATGTTCAACCTATTCAACTTATCTTTTACATCTTCCCAACTTTTTATCACTTATCATTTGTTAATTGTTAATAATTTGTCTGGAAAAACTCGACAACATTTTATCACCTAAATTATCTTTTCTCTTTTTTTTTTTTGATTATTGATGAGAATATTTATTAAGAAACTTGAATGAAGATAATCTCATATCTTCTCAGTTTCACAAAATTCAATCATATTATTTAAAAATATTTTAATGAATTGGCAAGAAAAGAGAATATTAGAGGAAGATGCATTATAAGGAGAGACTAGAAAGATAATTAGGCATTAATTAATTACCTTTGAATGAACAAAGACGATTTCGAAGTCCACTAAATTACGCATATCATGCAATTTATGGATTTTAAAGATAAGACCAGAAGGGAGAAAGGAAAGATTGAAGAACGTATCATTTATGAATACAACATGTGAAGAATAGTTTTAGAGGAACATTGCAAAAATAACAAATAAAGAAATTAATTTCAAAAAATCGGAATTCTAAAACTTGAATATTAAAATAATTATGGCTTACTAATTTAGTTTAATAATGTTGCTTTGTAATATTACTCGTTTGATTCTATGGAAATAAATAATAAAAAAAAATTCTAAAGTTAAACAGGTAACGCCGAACTGAACCGGAAATGGAAGATACAGGTGGAAGAAAAAAGAGGAGAGTGTTCCTGATTTTCCTGATTGGATTTTTTTTTTTTTAGAAATCAGGATTGATGGGAAGCTGAACTAAGTAAATGATGATTTTTACGCATCAACGATACCATCAATTACTGTCCGATGATGAACGATTTATTTCAAGTGTTACGAAGCCTCATCATATATTATGATATGTTCTAGAACAGAAATTTTAAAACCCAAATAAATTAAACGGTTTTATGTTTTTTTTTTTTGATTCAGTATGCAATTTCAAACATATTTATTAGCAATAAAACTGATAACGGATATAAAATACGAATTAAAATACAAATGGTGCTTTATGAAGATTTCCTGAACAATTCAAGAAGCTAAAACACTCAAGCATCATATATATATATATATATAACATTTCATATGCTAAATTACCATGTGCCTAAAATCGGTATGTCGTACTAAATCTTGTCAATATTCTTGAGAATTTAACGTAATTGAATTTTGATCCAACGAGCTGCCATCACCCATATCAGTGTAAATGCCGGGAAAATCGGCCAGTAACAACAAGTCAGAAAGCCAGTAATTGGCTCCAACTGATGTTCTTTTTATTGCTGAAAATAAAATAAATTTTTGGAGATTTTCCGTGATAAAAATTACTGCTTCACTTTTCTTTTCTTTTCTTCATGAAGATTAGATGGAAATATGGTGCCAACCCTAAATTATAGAAATTCTATAATTGTATGTCATTAAAGCAGTTCCAACTATCAATCCTTAAGTAATGATTATTGCCATCCAATTTCCCATTATTCCAGTAAGACCAAATTTTATTTTTCAGAAGAAGGAAGTTATTCAACGAATTATTCACCTTAATTTTCTTAAATTTAAATAAATAAAATTAGGAAACACTACACCAATATTAAATCCGAAAATTCGGTAATACAAAACAACATTATGAAATTTAAATTTAAAAAGATTATAAATAGGGTGGTCATGATAATGTATTTTTACTGCTGATATGGTCGAACTTCCGGTGACATCATATTATTTGGGAAATTCATAATCTATTTGTATGTATTGCTTATAATAAATAAAACGGATAATAAATAACGCCATTTAAATACAAAGAAAACGTGATAGAATCAAATTAAAGAAATATCTGAGAATTTAGATGATCAATTACTTAATTACGATAGCGGAGGTGGGATTAATTACTTAATTACGGTAATAGAAGTAAGAAACATTTGTAAGCTTCCAAATAAATAGATATATTCTTACCATTGCAAAACAAATCCACATTACTGTGAAAATCATTGAAAACTTGAAACAATTTCAGTATATTGAATGATTCTGCGTTGCAACGACGATATTTGGTAATTAATATCAAACATTCATCCAGCACATTCCACAGTTGCACATGTTTCCGACCCAAAAGACAATGACGGTATAATTTTTTCACAAATTGCCTAAAAATTTACATGTAAATGTGCCATGATGAAAATACGACACAGATTTAAGTCCAATTCCTATCGAAATACTTTCTGTGCTACTGTCTCGAGTCGATGTGTATGACTCAAGCCCTACATTAAGACTTAAGATACTTTAAAAATAGTCTGAAAGTATCGAAAATTCTGAGTTGTTTTATAAATTTTCAATCCGTAAGTAATCATTTTGATGAATCATTTTAGTTGAACGAAAAAGTAAGTCACATGAAATACACTTACCTATGGAGTTGGGAAGCTTCTCCAATTGTCTTTATCCCATCCAAATTTTTCTTAATATCGGATGTTTAGTATATAAATATGCACTATTCACAGCTAACAATTCATTTCTTTCATTTTTCAAATGAACCGACAATGCAAAGGCATGTTCTCGATACGTCACGCTAATTGCAGTAAATAAATTTAAAGACATCAAATAAAACCTGATATTCGTTCACTATTATACGTCCTATCTGTTCATGGAAAAAACAACGCACTGCTCGAACAAAATTCCACATTCGCATTTGCATCAGGGCAATACTATAAATATAAGCTTTCTGGACCATCATTTTCTGCAAAGGCATTTGCTCTTTCATCTTAATGAAAAGATAGATGGTTTTCATGAAAGGTATAAAAATGA
>NW_018108517.1:6692-17439 GCF_000183805.2 Loa loa
GACAATGCAAAGGCATGTCTCGATACGTCACGCTAATTGCAGTAAATAAATTTAAAGACATCAAATAAAACCTGATATTCGTTCACTATTATACGTCCTATCTGTTCATGGAAAAACAACGCACTGCTCGAACAAAATTCCACATTCGCATTTGCATCAGGGCAATACTATAAATATAAGCTTTCTGGACCATCATTTTCTGCAAAGGCATTTGCTCTTTCATCTTAATGAAAAGATAGATGGTTTTCATGAAAGGTATAAAATGATTCGAGCAGTTTTACTTTGCCTCTATGTTAAAGAAAAAAAAGTGACAAAACACAGTCATGTATCAAACTGTTATTTAGAAAATTGCATGATACTAGTTTCCATCGCAAAACGAATCACGTGCTTTAACTGTTCATACGGTGCTAGCATTATTTGCATGACTTAGTTTTCGATCATTAGTTATGCCTATCCTTAATGGATTAAATTTAAAAGTTCGAGCCTTCTAAAATTTCAAAACAATTCGATAATAAAAGATCAACCTCCAGAGTTATGCATTCCACTGCAGTTCTCAATAACAAATTCCAAATACGCTCGTAATTCATCAGAATTGATGGAGTAAAAATGATATTTAATGGAAATGGTGGTTTATAACGTACTTTCAGGTTATCCTCCTCATCGAATGAACCTTAATATGATAAGTAAATAAAGTTATATCAAAGATCCGAACCATGTATCATGAGGAACGACGCAAAATTACTGGAAGGATGACAGTATATAAAGAATAAACATTTAAAACCAGTTCATGCTGTTTTCGTCCTACAACAAACCCCTCAGCTTAAAAAATTGCTTCGAGTGACCACAACTTACTTGTTAGTTCTAAAAATCCATGCACAAGAGTTGAAGAATAATTCTTGGTTAAAAGATAATCTGTCATATTGTCTAACCGGAAATTCTGACAATTTGCGTATTTAAAATTCAATTCCGAATCATCGCCGTTTAGTAAAAGGCTGAAATAAAAAAGGAAGTCTTTTAAATAGTTTCACACTTTCGAATTATGGCAATCTTCTTTAAGAAGCATTTAGAAGATTCTTTAAGAAAGTAGAATCATATCCAAGACAGAAAAGACGGACTAAATGACCTCGTGAAAATTTCTGTTATATGTTCATCGTCGCATAAATAAACATCTTGAAGAAGCTTCGCAGTTTGTTTGAAGTCATCGATTATAGAACACCGTGCGAATGTGGCGTGTTGTGAAAGATAAACTTTTCTAAATAAGACAAATTAAACAATTTGGAAATTATTTCCAAAAAAATTAGAAAACATTTGTCAAACGAAATTTGAGAAACCTTGCACAAAATAAGTATTTAAATTGCAGAATTTGGAATCGGAAATTTTTTGACTACCAAAACTTTGGCCAGAATCAATGAAAACCATAACATTTTTTCAATCAGTTAATCACTCATCCATTCAGTGAATTTGTAATAGTGCAATCTTATATAAGACTTCCTCAAATTCGAGTGATAGTACTTATTGACACATCCCATTTAGTCCATTTGCTAACTAACTACTATAAAAATCACTAAAATTTATGTTCTTTATATACAGCTTACTGGAAGTAGAAGTCCAAAAGTGATCCTACCGCACCCAACAAATCTGAGCTTAGCGCTTTCCGAATCTCTTCTTCCGACAGTTCACTTATCAATTTATTCTAAAAAAATTTGTTATATTATAAAATTTCTTGGAATATTAAAAAAAATCAAGTACAAATAGATGGGGAAATAATTTAACCATCTTCTCTCCTTTTCCTTCTCCTTCCTCTTAGACTAAAAGCGTTCTGAAATTGAAAAAGGGTGCAGTTTATACAAAAAAGTCAATTATTATTGTTATAAATCATTCAGTTAGAGCATTTTCTTTATAAAGGAAAAACTGACAATAGTAACGCAGTTCGATTCCTCAGAATCCATATGTTTCAAATTTGACCAAGCTAACATTAATTTTCGAAACTTTCCCTCAGATAACCACACGTCGACGAGATTTTTGGCAATAAGCATCGATGCTTCTAGGTTAATAGATTCTTTTTCTCCAGAAACTGAAATAAGGCGTTGTAATCTTAAGAATTCAAATACTTCATAATCATTGCTACGTAGTTAAAATCTGTTTATCTTCAACAAATTGAAATTCCATAGAACTGAAACTTCACAAAATTAAGCAAATTAACAAGCTTTAAAAAAAATGCTGCCAAACCTTACGTACCTGTCCACTGTAGCATTTCACTATCCATTTTTGAAAAAGAAAAAACACCATCGCGTGGATTCGCTTCGCCTTTCACTAACCAAAACAAGACACATCTATAAAGCTTTTAAAAAACAAAGTCAAGAAAGAAAAAACTCGCACGAAAAAACACAAAATCATGGTCTTTCAACTACTTTTGACTAAGAAAATCTTTTAAGAATGTTTATAGTCACTTTCAACTTTATGCATTCCTAGTTTAACAAATCATTTAAATTTCCATTAGAGAATGAGGAGACAAATTAATTACTCAGCATAATATCGAAGAAGTACGACAAGGACATCATCACAAAATTCTCTAATAGCTGGAAGTATTCGTCCTTTCGTAATTTTCACGATATAAAAAATATCTAATAACGTCTTTGCCTGTAAGATTCAAAAAAGTAACCTAATTAGATGTTAAAGTGGATGTTTATCTGGTTGTTTTAATATGTTAGATTACAGTTATTTTTAAGACATGTTTTCAACTTCAAGTTCCCACGAAGAAAATAAATGGCTGGAAGTGGGTGCATTCGGCATTGTAAACCAATAGCTTAGAAAAGACTATCAGTAGATGCGTAAGGTACGAATGTCTTTTAACGCTATTATAATGGAAGTTCGAATAATCTTAAGTAGGGTATATGAAATGACATATCCTACTGACATCTTGAGCATAAAATATTTCACAATTGAATGTTATTTTTTACTTAAACTTTAAAAACCAGCATAAATCAAAAACTTACATCTTGTGCACCGATATTTTGTACGTGAAGAACTAAATCGACGAAATGACTGAAAACGCTGCACATATCAAGAAGTTCTCGTAACAACCTTCGAATATTTTCGCTATCACATTCTTTTTTGGCATCAATATAGTGTCTAACTTCATCACTGAATAGAATAAATAAAAAGTAGTAGTCCTAAGGAGAAGATAAAGTCATTAATACTTCGACAAATCAAAGCCCATTTGCCCATTCCATCATCCCAAGCACAACAGTTCTGCAGATTGCGCTTATGCAAATAATGAACACAAACAACTCCGGTTACAGTATGGAGAAGTATTGTAACCGAAATTAAACATTCTTTTCTACAGCTTCATAGAAATTGGCTCCATCAAGTTGTTATCAAATGCCAACCGAAACTTCCACAACCGTTCAGAAGCACACAACTTCAAACTCAGCAACACTCTTGTTCCTGCATTTTCCTGGGTTTTACAATCTAAGATTGAGAAATCCTCCACGGAATCAGAACCATGAACGAATTGTTCCAAAGAAAGCAATCTAAAAAGATTCTGCAAAAATGTTTTCAACAGGAAACAAAATATTTATGACATTTTCAATAACAGTTAGTTATTAGTTCAAGCTACTACTCAATTTTTGCTTCAGAAAATACAAATCATATTATTTTGGTATCCTCCTCTCTTGCCTATATCTCATTTCGCACGGTCATTTAAAGTATGATCAGATAAAAAAAGAAGCCATTACGATTATCTATCTTAAGGGCAAAAAATCGTATGCTTGCTTAATTCGTTATTTGAAAGTTAGAGCAAACGAAGCATTGCAGAATCACCTGTTAGCAAATGTCAGAAATGGTAATGCTAATCGTGGTAACAAATTGACATCTTCCAATTCCAAAAACATTTTATTTCTTTTAGAGATAATAAAAAAACCATCCTGAAAACAACATTGGATGGAAGAACGTGAGATTCTATAAAATTAAAAAAAAAAGAAACTCTCAAAAATTCACACGACTATAATGAAAGCCGGGACCCGAAGAAGTGAGTCAAATTAGTTTTGTTATCACCTTTACAAAAGCAAGCTTTTTCAATGGAATAAGATCTGTTATTTAAATAAATGAAATATAAATAAGATATGCTACTTAAATAAAAGAATAAATACTTAAGCAAACATCTCCAACCATTAACTACGGCCTAGATTAGAAATAAGTATAATAGATTAGTACAAGACAGTTCAACATATTTTAAAAAAATTTTAGATGTGACTTACAGCATTTCTGCGAAATAAAATTGATTCTTCACCCATTAATACATGTGCTAAACATCTGAGATATTCGTGCCATGAAATCTGAAATGAAATAAAAATTTACAGTTTTTTTAAAATGAATCTCATTGTAGCGTTTTGCTCTTTTTAAACAGTTACAATTCTACAATAAGCTGAACTTTTTTGAATGCTTTCGGTGAAAATCAAAAAGGAAAAAAAACCAGCTATGGCGCAGTAAACATCCCAAATTTTATAAATTTCAAAAGCTAGATATAACTAATTACAATGTAAAACACGTCCCCAATTCTTAAATTACATAAGCTGCGCAATTCTGGATCACATGCTCGCGGATGTATACGTCCTCTTTCATCGATGACGATACCTCGAACCTTTTCATAATTTTCAGAGCATTTCGAAGGGCTTATATCTAAATGCTTATAATTGCCCAATCTTTTCAATCATTCTTCAACAGTTTATCCTTCAGCAGCAATAGGGTACACTGCTAAGATGAAAAGTTGATTGACAATAAAAAGTATTAAACAATACCGACTGACAAATGCAAGCAATGATTCGGATTTTTTTGGTTGTCTGCTTTGTTCTTAAAAGAGACCAACAAGAAATTGTGACAAGCATGCAGACACACCAGAATGCACAGAATAATAAAAGTACCGGATGGATATTTTATGTCCGAAATATTAAATTTAGTTATACCGATAAGCTCTGTTTTTTCTTCACTATGACATGGTTGATTTTCAGCCGCGATCTCCTTGTTGTCTTCGTAATGCGACTAAACATTTCATCATATTAAATTTTTTTTTTTTAATTTCATAATTCTTATTTGAAGCAAAAAACAAAAAGAAAATTGGAGTGGAAAATCAAAATTTCCAGTCAAATTATTTACCTGGTAGGTAATAAATGGTATATTTGTGCGATCGGTAAAAGGCCTTGTCGAGGTAACCGTATGGTTTTCCGAAATCTAAATAGGTTCAAAGAATACAGAGAAATTGAAAAGAACTTTCTGTAGTTAGCACACAACTGCACTTATTGAAAAACTATGCACATAAAAACAACAACACACGATGAACGTTAATGTAGAGTGAACAGCATTGACGGTATACTTCTAATAAGCTATATCTAAGCAGTTTGTGCTTTGAAAAGTGTATTTTACATTATTGCAACAGCGGTGATCTTACGGTAAAAAATTACAAACAAACTCAATTTGAAAGAATGCAATGATAAAATCATTTACAGCTGAAGTTGGCAGATAGTTTTTTACAGTTTGTTTCCAGACATTAAGTATTTGGGATCCAGAACAACAAGGCGAAGTATCGGTTTGACTTTTATCAGCATAATTGTCATCAACCCTTGACAGTAGCAGTAAGAAACGCAGTATCTCTTCACTTGAATCGGTTGCCTCACGAAGCTTACCTTAAATAATTCACTCATTACCAAGTAATTGATTACAATTTGTAGAAAAATTAGTCTTACTAAGTAACAAAGTGGTACTTCCTTAACCGCCAAGAGTGGAGCTATAACAGAAAATAGATTCAGTACATTACATTAGTCAAACTATCCGACCATTCAGCACAGCACGGTTGCCAAAAAGAGTCTTAACTATGCTGTTCAACAAATCCGTTCTTAATTTTGTTGGTGACTAAATATCCAAGAAAATTACGAGACATACTTGTCAGTGAAAAAAATTTCTTGATCCGATATTCACCATCATTTTTGTTAAGTACGACTATCGCCTTATCAATCATAGATTGCAGAGGAATCTCCTGAAATTGATATATAAAGCCAAGGAAAAACGACGAATTTTTCGATGGATCGTATACAGGATTAAAGCAGTATTTGACAAAATTAAGCAAAGAAAATGGCTGGAAATTCAACAAAAAATCTGCGATTTCTCGATGTACTATCATTACTATTTCAAAAGCTACTATTTTACAAATTTCAAAAACGAAAATATTGCCTCTTCTTGCTTTTCAAGCGAATTCAACAATATAACCTCGTAAAACTGGGCACGTTCCGAACCGGTGCACGGCCGACCTATTAGTGAACTGAGTAGCAGCGTAATTCTACCCCATATTGAATCACCTTCTAACTGAAGAGTTTCATTACGGTACATTTTTCCTAAAAACATTTATTGTGATTAGTAAAAATTAAAATTTTCATGCATATCTTTTATTCCTTTTTTCCTACATTGCTTTTCTGTAAGCAATGTAATACATGACGTGACATTTTCAATACTCATATGCGTTATTTTTTAAAAATTTCTTTCAAAAATAGGTGACGTTTTCAACGTTCATTTATATCATTTTTTGAAAAATTTGAATTTTTTTGAAATTTTTCTCTACAACGTAACACATGGTTTTTTGAACACCCATATAAGACATTTTACATAACGTATTCAACATCTTTATATGATATTTTAAAAATTAATAACGTAATACATTACGTTTTCAGCATCCATACACGTCATTTTAAAAATTAACAACGTAATACATTACGTTTTCAGCATCCATACACGTCATTTTAAAAACTAATAACGTAATACACTTTTTTTTTTTGAAAAGAATGTTGTACCTGTAATGCATACAATTTTAAACCAAATAATATTCAAACACAACAAAAAATCATAACATAAAAAATTAGTACTGTTTATTGAATAGAAGACAATAAAGCATTTGTAGTTTTTTGTTCCGGAATGAAGTTTCACTTTTCCGGAAACTATATTCACTATTACAAGAAAAAAAAAACACCATACGATTAATTAATTCGAAAAAAATGAAAACATTATATTCCTCATTTCTTCATGAATTTTTTAACACTTAACATTTAACACGTTAGCGTCAATTTCCTGATTAAATCGGAAAATTTAAACACAAAACGGAATTTGCATAAACCGGAATGAAGCGTTAATCCTATTTGATATGAAGCGATTAAAATCAAAATGCAAATTTCGCGGCTCTTGTCGAAATTGCAATAGGATAGGGCGTCTCCTAACACGAAAACATCCGAACGCGGATGTATGGTAGTGTTTGAAATTGGAAGATGGGAGGGTCAGGAAATCTCGGGAATGTTGGATTTGGGGTTTCGTTGGTTTTTTTTTCCTTCATTCTTCTTTTTATCTATTTTCACTGGTCTAACGGTATGTATTCCCCATTTTCGATCACTATTTCATTTCGTTTCATTTCAGTATTTCTCCATAAGAATTTTGTTTTATTTTTGCCTTCTATAAATGTAAAGAGATATTCAAACGTACGTCTTAAGTTAAAACAGTTATACATATATACAACGTCTTAAATTTTAAACATTCACATCTGCATACGTTCACATAGATTTCAGAAATAAATTTGGCACAATGATCATTATGGATCTATCTTTGATCATCAACACACTTATAATATTTTTGAAATCATTGTTAGCTTTTAATACTTTCATTTCTAATGGAAGTATATATGTCGGTTCAAAATTTTAATATTAGTAACCGATCAGTTTTACTTTTTAAAGTCACCAATGAGCGATACGACGACGAATGCACCAGATGTGGAGGATGAGGAAAGTAATGAGAATTTAGTAAGGGACTATTTGTTACATCAACTTCAACTGAATTTGCTACATGAACAATGGCAAGGCAAACCACATGCTGAAGCTGGTTAACTGTTTTGCTTTTTTAAATATCAGTTTTGTTATTTAGAGAGCTGCTATAAAAAATTAGTTGAAGATTTGAAATCGCTTCATATCTTATCATAATGCGAAAAAAGAAAGAAAATTGATGGCGATTAGGTATGAGTTAAAGAGTTACGAAATATATTCCTGGTTGAGTTAGCGAAGCTGGGAAGCTATAAAGCTTTCTCATTGATTATCCCATTAAGAAGAATTAATCTAAGTTGGTGCGACTCAAGCTAGATTGAACTAACAGCTTGTAACGTGAGGTGCTTTATTGCATTTGAATATACCAGTGTAGACATTTTTTTGACTTTTTGGAGAATGGTGTAAGTTCTTTTTGGTTGTCTCAGATTTACGGAGTTATTTTTTTCCTATTTTTTGAAATTTCTCAATCAGAAATCGACTGCTTATGAAAAAGTTATGATTTTCAACAATGCGTCTCAGTTTTTAGTTGGAGGATTAATGGAAGCTAAAAGAATAATGCAGGAAATGGAAGATGATGTTGTGAAAAAATTCATTGCTTTAAATGAACAATATGAACGAATTAATGGCAAGTTCATCAGCATATTTAATTACACAATCTTCTTTTACTTTATTATTTTTTACACTTTATTTTACTTTATCCCAATATAACTAGTTTTTCCTTTTCCTTTTTTTGAGTTGGAACAATTTTTTTATTGGATTTTCAGGATTAATAGACCCGGATAAAATGTACGAACTAGAAAACTATCAGGAAATGGTATTTTTCTTCGAATTCTTTTTTCCATCCATTTGCATTAGACAGTTTTATTTTTCAAGTTTCGACTTGTATTTGTCTATTAATAGTACTATGTAACGTTGAGAATTATCTGGAATATAGCTGTTATATAAAAAACGTTTCGCAAATTATACAAGAATGTCTTTTAGTTAAAAGAAATTGAACATTTATCAGTTAAGCGGCAGACTATTTTGGATAAGTTCGGTGGTGATGTAAAAGCATACATGGTAGATCATCATGCTCAAGAGGTAGGTTTCGATTTTTTTTCTTTTTGTTTTTTGTTATGCATTGTTTTGCCAGGTATATTAAATTTTGATTATGATGTGGGGTGGTTACTTCAAATTTCTGCTTCCCTTTTATTATCTTCACTGTTCGTGGCTTCCTTGATGCACCCTAGAAATATAATTTTCCATCTCCCAGTCATTGCTATTACATGTCCCAGTGAAATGTTTGGGCCAACTTGGTGAATTTGTCGGAAAAGTTCAAAAATATTGCTAAAAGTAGTTGAACGACTACTGAAAAATTATAATTTATAGGAGCAGCTGGCAAAGCTTAAAACTGAAGTCCAAAATCAGAGAGAAATGATTGCCATGCTGAATGCCCGTATATCAGAAATTAATTCTAAGCTGCAATCTCCTTAAGTTTCTTCTATATTTGATTATATGATGGTTAGGTTCATGGAAAAAAGCTGTTGTATGGCATTGCAAGGCTTCGTCTTTTTTCCTTTTTCCTTATATGAACAGCTGACCTCTACTTGTGTTTTAATAAATACTTGAATTCGTTTTCAAGGCTTTATAGTTTAGTTGAATGATTTATTGATTTTTGCAAACGGAGTGAAATTCATTGCTACAGAGAAGAAAAAACTATGTTGATAAAAATGTGAATATTATTGTTAAATATTCATCAATTCACATGAATGAATAGAATTTTGCGTGATTTATTCGATCTGAACATTCGCCAATGGTGATGATGATTCCGTGGATGCTGTTGGTGTTTTCGTTGCGATCTGAAGTTGTGTTGGTGGACACCTGGAATAAGTGGCATTGGCAGCTGATGTTGATGTAATTCCATCCATGGATGTCGTTTGCTTGGATTTCACACCAGTCTCTTCCCAATCATAGATATCATCCCATTTTACATTCATTTCAAGCATTAACTGGAATGAAACAATGCGCTGAACATCTGGAAAAGTGGAAGAATTGATGCACGATTTGGCATGTCGAATGGATATATTGTTGGAAGTGTCACTCTTCCTATCTACTATGAATTATAAGTTAAGCTATAGATCAGCAACTGATTCGTTAAGATGCATTAACGATTAACCCAATATCGTGATATTTGACATACTCAAATTCCATCTTTGAATCAATAGCGCAGAATCAGAAAATGTATATAGTCGGGTTGAGCAAGTTCTAAGGTTGTTACCTTTTTCCACTAGTGAGCTTTAATAATATCCTTAATCTTATTTACCGTATTTCTAATGAATTATTCTTTTTAAGGTTCCCGTATACTTGAAATCATTAAAACGATGAATAAAATGGATTTTCAATGTGCTCAATGTGCCTTATTCGTATTATGGCTTATCTTGAGTTCACACAGCACATAATCATTATGCATTGCTTACTTAAAAGTAACAAACACTAACTTTTTCAAACATATACTGAATTTGTTCATATGGTGGTTCACCATCAAGCGTAAGTCCATCAATCATCATGAATATATAATCAAGAATGGGAAGTGAATTTCTGAAGAATTTCTTCCGTTCATTACCCAATCGAATTCGTAATTTAGCTCTATACACCTGTTCTTTCAATTGATTTTTTTTCTCCTTCATTCCTTCAATGTGGGATAAGTTGGAAATTTAATGAAATTAGAATTTAATACTATAAAAGTAAAGATGAATTGAACTTTTTTTTTAATAATCAAAAATTTAGCATAAGTCTGATATTATTGCTGTACATTATATATATATATATATATATATATATATATATATATATATATATATATATATATATATATATATAAGTAAGTAAGTAAGTAACGAAGTTAAGAAGTAAGTAAG